>NC_064809.1:68544908-68743596 GCF_023721935.1 Panthera uncia
ATTAGTTACCAGCTGACTTTCTTGAACCCATTACCTTACATAATAAAAATTATTCCTACACCGTGTGTCTCTCTATAATCTGTTTGAAAGCATATACTTACACAGTTATCTTTTCTAAGTAATGGTCTCATGTTTTTACTGTTATTCTCAAAAATAGAGCATAGAGCAGGAAATTTCTATTTCTGAATGTTATTACATAAAACCATTTTTTAAATTTTATTTTTTTTTTTAAATTTAAATCCAAGTTAGTTAATGTATAGTGTAATAACAGTTTCAGGAGTAGACCATTTATAAACCTCTTTCAGTTTATGCTGTTTTTATTTAATCGTTACTAAGAAAACATTTCATCTAAGATCAGGAACAAGACAAGAAAGCCCACTCTCATCACTCCTATTCAATATAGTACTGGAAGGCCTAGCTAGAGAAATTAGGCAAGACAAATAAAAGGCATCCAAACTGGAAAAGAAAAATTGTTTCTATTTGCTGATGACATGACTTTACATAAAGAAAATTTCAAAGAGTCAATAAGAAAAACTATTGGGATTAATCAATGATCTCAGTGAAGTGGCAGGTTAGAAAATCAACAGAGAAGTCAATTTCATTCCTTTTCAACTAATGATAAAACATTGGAAAAAGAAATAAAGAAAACTATCCCATTCACAATAGCACCAAAAATAACAAAATACTTAGGAATAAATTTAACCAAGGAATGAAAAATCTGTTCAATGAAAACAATAAGACTTTGCTGAGAGAAATCAAAGACACAAATAAAGGGGAAGACTTCCTGTGTTCATGGATCAACAGAATAAACTCTGTTAAAATGACCATACTACCCAAAGCCATCGACAGAGTCAATGTAATCTCCATCAAAATACCAAAGACATTCCTCACAGAAACAACACCAAAAAATTCTAAAACTTCTGTGGTACCACAAAAGATCTTAAATAGACAAAGAAGTCCTGAGGGAAAAAAATAACAAAGCCAGATATATCACACTCTCTGATTCCAAACTATATTACAAAGCTGGAGTAATGATGACAGTATGTTAATGGCACAGAAGTAGACACATAGACAAATGGAACAAAATAGAGAGCCCAGAATTAAATTCTGGCATATATAGTCAACTAATATTTGACAAGGGAGCCAAGAGCAGCCAATAGGGAAAGAATAGTCTCTTCAACAAATGGTTCAGGGAAAACTTCAACAACTGGTGCTACAGAACAATAAAATTGGACCCCTGTCTCACACCACTCCTAAAAATTAACTTGAAGTGGACCAAAGACTTAAACACCTAATACCATATAAAACTTCCAGAAGAAAACAGAAGACTTGTAGAAGAAAGGAAGCTCATTGATATTGCTCTTGGCAATGAGTTTTTGGATATGATGCCAAAAGCACAAACAACAAAAGCAAAAATCAACAAATGGGACTACATGAAACCCAAAAGCTTCTGCACAGGAAAAGAAACAATTAACAAAATGAGAAGATAGCCTACAGAATGGCAGAAAAATTTTGCAAAGCATATAGTAGATAAGGAGCTAATATCCAAAATACCAAAGAACTTATACAACTTAATAACAAAAAACAATTGATTAAAAAATAGGCAAAAGAACTAAATGAACATTTTTCCAAAGAAGACATCAAAATGGCCAATGGGCACATGAAAAGATGCTCAACATCACTAATCATCAGGGAAATGCAAATCAAAAAGCACTGAGATATAATTTCACACCTGTTAGAATGGCTATCATCAGGAAGACAAGGGACACAAGTGCTGGTGATGATGTGGTAAAAAGGGAACCCTTATATACTATTGGGAATATAAATAAACCCAACCACTATAGAAAAAATGTGACAGTTCCTTAAAAATCTATGATCTATTCAGCATTATTTCTAGTGGGAAATATAGGAAAGATGAACTTTTGTAAACTTCCTGGAAAAGGTGGGAGTTGAGTTAGGCACTGATAGATGGGTCATGTTTTAATCAGGGGAGCTATAGATCTAGCTTCTGCTTTACAACTGGGGAGTTATTATGGCAAATTTAATCTCAGGTCTTGGATTCAGTCTAGAAGTTAGTGCTGTATTATATTTTAATTTACAACTATTAGGTAACTAGGCAAGATTAGGTTTAGAGAGTACACTGAACTTAGGAACTTAGATGTAAATGGCTTTCAAAGGGGTTCCTGTTCATGAGTAAAATTTATTTAAAGTTAACAATTTAGGAAAGTAAAAAGTTCTAAAAAAAATTGAAAATGCTATCAAGGCAAAGGCAAGCAGCAAACCATTAGGGAAGCCATTAAAAATTTAACAAAAGGGAAATAGGGATTTCACCCACTAAAGAGAATAAAGTATCACAGATATGACTGATATGTTATGAAGCTATGCCAGCAAAGGAGGTTGGAAGGCTCCATAGAGCTATTTCTGATTCTTTAATCCTATTACATTAATCACAAATAATGTGTGTTTATAAAGTAGTTCATGTTGCATTTTATTATACTTATGGTGGCCATGTCTACGGTGTACTCGTACAAGGGAGAAAACTGAATGAGAATACAGAAAAAAATAGGGGAGAAAATTATGGAGCACAAAAAAGTTTGGTTGGCATAAACGCCATCAACCATCTTTTGAGGAAACAACCATCACTTCAGTAAATAATCTTGGGCTGAGAAGATTTGTTATAACATTTATGCAGAAAAACATTTCTAACCATCTATTGTATATACAGAAGGTAAGCACTTTAGCATTCCAAAGACCCTTTGTAGATGCCAATATAAATTCGACCTAGACTCTGCCTCAAGAATCTTATGGTCTACTAGGGGAAATCTGTCAAGAATATGGGTACTTATGCCATCATCATGATCCAGTTAAATACCACGGGGTTTCAGAGGAGGGAAGTTAAATTCTTAATAGCTGGTTTTATATTGGCATGACATAGTGTTCTTTTAATCGTGGTTAAATGTCTTCCATCTCAAAATACAATGTTATTTTGCAACAAAAACTTAAGTCTTTTTGTAATAAAACTTTTTACAACAGACCCCAAAATAAACCCCTTCCTTTAACCTTGTGTCCCCTTCTAGGTATTTTTCTAGATTTATTTTCTTCTGCTAACAAAGTTCTTGAAAGGAACAGTGTTTAGTTCCTTTTTCCACAAACTTATCTAAAACCAGTCCACTCCACATCATCTACAAATGGACTTCCACATCCACCGCTTTATCTGTGATCAGCGTCAAATACGTCAAACTATTTTGAGTCCCTTTATTACCTTCCATGTCTTCTGCATTTAGTTCCTGATTTCTTTTTCCTTGAAACTGTTTCCTCCCCTAGGATACTAGATTTTTCATTCTGGTTAACGATTTCTTTTAAGTCTTCATCCCACGTTTCTTTTCCTCAGCCAGTCCCTTAAATGTTGATGTGCTCTACAGATTAATCTTTGGATCTTTCAATTCTTTCTCTCATCACATTCCTCCTGGCTGAAATCCATTCTTAGAGCTTTTTTTTCTACAGATAACTATGTCTCCTACAAATTGTTCATGTTCTCCCTTCCAACAATGTAGAAAGACTTCCTGACAAAGGACTATATTTTTCAGACCAAGCCCCCTTGAATCCAAGAGAGAGCACAAGACCAGTGTGTGACAATAGAATATGAGGAGAAAGGATAAGTCATTTCTGGGCCATGGAATTAAAAAAAAAAAAGACAACTCTTCTGACTTTTCCCATTTTTTCCTGGGAGAAATGGACCTAGACAGTGAAAGTAATGGAACCCATAATAAGCATGTGACTAACTACCTGCCAGGAACATTTACGATTAACATTTATGTGAATCAAAAAAAGTTCTATTGTATTAAGCCACTGAAATTTGGGGATTTATTTATTGCAGTAGCTAACATTAATATAGAAATTGGTGACTTGAAGTGTGATGCTATGATTTGAAAACTCGAAATATGTGAAATTGGATGAGTATTTAGGTAGTGGGCAATAAGGAAACCAATATAAGAGTATGGAAAGATGATGGTAAAGTCCCACAGTAGTAAAATATTTGGTAAAACTGTTGCCTGTAATAATTGGGAAAACATCTAAGACCCCTATCTATAGTTGTAGGAGAAAAGATTGGGAAACAGAATATTAGTACTGTTTGTTGATTGTCACTGGTTGAGTTTAATAAAGTCTGAGAAGAAAAAAATTAGGTCAGACAAATAAGAATCATACGATCAATAAATAAAAGAAGTAGGGAGAGTTCTGAAATATGGAATATCTCAAAGTGATAAACGATTACTACATTTAGACCCAAATAAAAAAGAAAACTTTGAAATGTTTTGAGAAGATACAACACTGAACACAAATCCATGAAAGAAATTGATAAATCTGGACTTCATTAAAGTTAAAAACTTATGCTCTTTGGAAGACATGGTCAAGAGAATGAGAAGACAAACTGCAGACGGGGAGAAAACATTGGCAAAAGATATACCTGATGACAGACTATTGTCCAAAATATATAAAGAACTCCTAAAAATTCAACAGTAAGAAAGTGAACAACCCAATTAAACAGTGGGCAAAATATTTGAACATACACCTCACCAAAGAAAATATACAGATGGAAAATAAGCACATGAAAGGTGCTCAACATCATACATCATTAGGGAATTCTAATTAAAATGGTGAGATACCACCTCATACCTATTAAAATGTTGAAAATCCATAGTACTAACAAAACCAAATGCAGGTGAGGATGTGGAGAAATAGGAACTCTCATTGATTGCTGATGGGAATGAAAAATGGTATAGACACTTTGGAAAAGAGTTTGGCAGTCTCTTACAAAACTAAACATATTTCTACCACAAAATCCAGTAGTATTGCTCCTTAGTATTTACCAAAATGAATTGAAAATTGACATCCATAAAAATTCCTGCACATGGATGTTTATAGCAGTTTTATTTATACATACCAAAAATTGGAAACAACCAAGATGGATTTCATTAGATGGATGGGTAAATAAATGGTGGTGTGGATGGTGGAACATTATTCAATGCTAAAAAGGAATGAGCTATGTAACCTTAAAAAGGTATGGAAGTGAAAGTGTAGATATTACAACTGATACCACAGAAATACAAAGAATCAAACAGACTATCAACAATTGTATGCTAACAAATTGGAGAGTCTAGAAGTAATCGGTACATTCCTAAAAACATACAACCTACTAAGACTGAATCACAAAGATATAGAAAATATGAACAGACTATTAACAAGGAGACTGAAGTATTAATAAAAAAAACTCTCAAAAAATATATACCCAATGCCAGATGGCTTCATTGGTGAATTCTGCCAAATTTCAAGAAGCATTAACACTAATCCTTTTCAAACTCTTTCAAAAAATTGAAAAGGAGGGCACACTTCCAAACTTATTTTATAAGTCCAATATTATCTTCATACCAAGGCCAGATAAAGGCACTACAAGAAAAGAAAATTACAAGCTACATCCCCAATGAACATAGATGCCAAAATCCTCAACAAAACATTAGCAAACTGAATTCAATAACACATCAGAAGGATTATATACACTTGTGAGCATAGCAAAATGTAAAGACTGGTCAAATCGCTATGTTGCACAGCTGAAACTAACATAACTTTGTGTGTCAATGATACTTTAGTATAAAAAAGGGGTCATTTACCATGGTTAAGTGGGATCTATCCCTGCAATTTGGTGCAGGCTAAAAAATTAATATACAAAAGTAAGTTATGTTTCTATACACTAAAAACAAGCTATCTGAGAAAGAAACTAAAGAGAACAATATCATTTATGAAAGAATGAAAGGAGTAAAATATTTAAAATTCAATCTAACAAAGGACGTAAAAAAGCAGTACACTGAAAATTATAAGACCTTGATAAACTGAAGACACAAATAAATGGAAAGATATGTCACATTTATGATTGCAAGATTTAATCTTTGTTAAAAATGTCCATATACCCAAAGTGGTATACAATTTCAGTGCAGTCTATCAAAATTCCAGTGACATTTTTCAGAGGAATAGAAAAACACAGTCCTAAGATTCATATGGAACCACAAAAGACCCTGAATATCCAAAGCAATCTTGAGAAGAATGAACAAAGCCGGTGGCATCACAGTTTCTAACTTTGGGCTATATTGCAAAGCTATAGTAATCAAAACTGGATGGTACAGGCATGAAAAAGACATATCAAGCAAAGGAACAAAATCAAGAGCCCAGAAATAAAATCATACATACATGATCAACTATCTTTGGCAAGGGTGCCAAGAATACATAATGGTGGAAAAGATAGTCTCTTCAATAAATGGTATTGGGAAAACTAGATATCCACATGCAAAAAATGAAATTGGACCCTTATGTTACACCATACATAAAAATTAACTCTAAATGAATTAAAAACTTAATGTAAGACCTGAAACCACAAAACTCTTAGAAGAAAACATAGAAAAAGCTACTTGACATTTTTCTTGGAAATGACTTTTTGGATAGGACCCCAAAAGCACAGGCAACAAAAATAAAATAAACAAGTGGGACTGTATGAAACCAAAAGCTTCTGTACAGCAAGACAAACAAGAAAATTAAAAGACGACCTACAGAATGGGAGAAAATATTTGCAAACCATGTATCTGATATGGGGGTAATATCCAAAATATATAGGGACCTCCTGCAACTCAATAGCAACAAACAAAAACTCTGAAATAACCCAATTAAAAAGATAGGCAAATTACCTGACTAGACATTTTCCAAAGAAGACAAACAAATGGCCAACAGATACATGAAAGGTGCTCAATATCACTAATCAGGGAAATGCAAATCAAAACCATTGTGAGATGTTACCTCACACCTGTTAGAATGGCTATTATTAAAAGACAGAGATGACAAGTGTGGAGAAAAAGGAACCCTTGTGCACTGTTAGTGGGAATGTAAATAGGTGCGTATGCTAAACAGAAGGAAGGCTCCTCAAAACAACCCTATTTTGGGGTATATATTTAAAGGAAATAAAATCAATATCTCAAAGATATCTGCATTTCTGTTCATTGCAGCATTATTCACGTTAGCCAAGATTGGAAACAACCTATGTGTCCATTGACAGATGAGTACATAAAATGTGGTATGTATTCTGCAATTTTATTCAATATACTGCAGTATTATTCAGTCATAAAAAGGAAGAAAATTTGCCACTTATGACAACAAAGAGGGCATTATGCTAGGCAGAGTACATTAAACACAGAAAGACAAAATACTGTATGCTCTTACTTATATGTGGAATCTGAAAAAGTCAAACTCTAAAAACCAGAGAGAAAAATGGTAGTTGCCAGGGGGGCTGGGTTATGGGAGATATGGGGAGAAGTTGTTTAAGGGTATAGACTTTCAGTTATAAGACGAATAAGTTCTGGAGAGCTAATGTATAGCATGGTGATTATAATTAATAATACTGTACTGTACACTTGAAATTTTCTTATGTTCTCACCACACACACACACACGTAATTATGTGAGGTGATGGATGTGTTAATTAACTTGATTGTGGTAATCACTTCACAATATATACATATCTTAAGTCATTACATTTTACACCTTAACAGTCATGTTGTACAACCTAAATGTATACAATTTTCTACTTATCAGTCATACCTCAGCAAAGCCATGGAAAAAAAAGAAAAGATAGGGAAGAAATTTATGTGCATATTGCTAAGTGAAAGAAGCCAATCTGAAGAAGCTCGTACTGTATGATTCCAATTATAAGACATCCTTAAAAAGGCAAAACTATGGAAACAGTAAAAAGTTCAGTGGTTCCCAGGGGTTAGGGATGAGGGAGGAATGAATAAATAAATGGTCAGAGTACAGAGGATCCTTAGGGCAATGAAACTATTCTGTATGATAATATGATGGTGGATACATGTCCTTATACCTTTGTCAAAACTCACGGAATTTACAACACCAAGAAAGAACTATGGACTTGTAGTGATAATAATGTGCCAATGTATATTCACCCATTATTACGTTGGTGCCACTCTGTTGGGGATGTTGATAGTGGATGAGGTTGTATGAGTGTGGGACAGGGATATATAGGAATTCTCTGTACTTTCAGTTTTGCCATGAACACTGCCCCAAAAGAATAAAGTCTATTAAAAATGATAATAAAAAAATCGAGTCATAATTTGTTAAAGAGAGGCTATCACGATAATAGTCCCATTAAAATTTCTTGTAAAACAAAAGAGCCCATGATGGTGGTCATTGTCCTATCCATGACTATTGCTTTAGGTGGCCTCAAAGTACCTGTGTCTAAGTTGAGGGAAAGGAAGGATGGTAATAAAAAGGCTGAGTAGGATATACCTAGGAAAAAATCTTTGGGTATTTTTGCTTCCATGATTAAACTGACTACCTAAATATGGGGAAGTCTTAGTATCATGACAAACATAATATTTAAATGGATGGTACTTGCTGGAACCACACTAACATCTCTGCTAATACCTCAGTTTCTTCCAACTTACTCTTCCCCTACATCCTACATCCTTTTCCTAGCCTTTTGTCTAGAGTATACAACCTAAAATTAAAATGTTGGTATCTCCAAAAAAGAGAGGACTTGAAACGGATAAGTAAGATGCATATTTAGTTTGGGCAGGCAAATTTAGTTTGGCCAAAATAATCAAATCCTGTGACTCTAAAACTACCATTGCATTCTCAAAAAGAAACCAGCAGGAAGGAGCTGTAAAAGCTGTGCAGGCACTAAAAGGCCCCAAAATCCATTTCAAATGTGACCATGGGGGACAAAGGGCAAAAAAACAATCTCCCAGAGATGGAGCCAGGAAATCATTGCTATAGAGTGATGAATGCTGTGTGTCTCTGATCCGTTTTTGTTTGTTTGTTTTTTGTTTTTTCCTGAGTGGAAGCGTTCATTATAGTCCTTCTGTCCCTGTGCCAACATTATCTATTGGGTTAGGGCAAGGGAGAAGGGAGATAACTTGTCTTCAAGTACATTAGTTGCTGGATGATAAGGGATGATACTTGAACTTGCTGGAGAAGACTATGTGTCACTCAGAGATCCTGAAACTGGAGCTCGAGGAAGTGACAATATTGGACCATGTGGTGTCTTCTTTGGAGACAGAAAGTGTGTTTGTAGTATGCTCATGAATTTGGTGGCTGGAAATTTGGGCTTTGGCTCTCTATCAAAGATTCATGCTCCACTTCCATAATTGTATTAGGGCTTTCCAGAGAAACAGAATCAATAGGAGGGTGTGCATGTGTTTGTGTATAAAATAGATTTATTATGAGGAACTGGCTCATGCAACTATGGAGTCCTATTTACCTCAGATACCATGACCTAATATGATAGATCATCTCCCTCTGACTATCCTCATAGTTTCCTAACTGGTATGCTTGCTCCTGTTCCCGTTTTGTTTGTTTTAAATACTTCCTCCACAAAGTTGCTGTAATGATTTATTGAAAACATGGGTCAGACCACAGCACTCTACTGCCTAACAACTTTTAATGTTCATCAGCGATTTCATGATTAAATCCAAACTCCTTAACATGCATACAATGCTCCCTCTAATGTGCTCCCTTTAAAACAATTCAGCTTTTCCTACAGTCACTTCTTACCTAAAACATGACATTGAATCAATAGTTCCACTGCTCGCCGTTCTGCGTTTCACCTTAGATCTTCTTTGACTTTGCCCTCTTTCTCCTTCCTTCAAATAATCAGCTCAGTAAATTATTATTATTGCTTAGCTTAGGTAAGCTACTATCAGTCTACTATCCTCCCCACTTTCCCCCTCCACTCACCTGTATTAGGTATCTTTTTCTTTGGCCTGGTAGCATCCCAAATCTACCTCTATCACTGCACACAATTTATGGTTTTATGAGTATCTGTTGCTGTGTCCATCTGCCCTCATTAAGTACAGTGTCTAGAGGTAAGGGACTACATTTATGTTCAATATTTTTTACCTACCTTTTGTGGCACACAAAAACTGATTTAAGTGCTAGAGTCTCTGACTGACATGATTCCTTCCATCAAGGAGTTTACCCTATAGAAACGAGATTTTAAAATAAGAAACATAAATAAAGAAGGTATTTTAGAGATTAATAAAGACTGAAGAAATTAAAGCAATATGATAAATGACAGGGAGGGGTATGCTTTAGATAGAATGGTCAGCAAGGGCATTTGTGAAGAATGAAGTTTGAGCTAAGCCTAAAAGTATGAGGATTGTGACGTGTTAAGAAGTGGGTGAAAGTTCTAGGCAAGACAGAGATTGCTACAAGTTGGTTTTAGAGAAGAGATTGAAACTTTTTCTAACTGAAGGATCTGAAATCCTTTATACTGAGTTGTAAATGACAAATATTCAGCTTCAAAAATTATTGCTCTTAAGTAAAACTAAAATACTTGCTCCTCTTTTTGTAAATATTTCATTATCCTCCCCTGCACAGTTAGATCCCCTCATGCTGAGGACTTGGGAAGGAATATGGCACTTCACTGTGTCTTGAGGAGCCCTAAAGTCAATGGTTGTGTGGTCATTTCTCCAGAGGGAGGCGGCAGAATAGACAAGAGAGGGATAGGATGAGAGAAGATACTGTGGTTGGCTGAGCACTAGGCTGTAATGGCCAAAGAGATGTTTAATAGTCAATTTTGATTTGACTGCACTTCTGCAAGGCAAAGGCCCTCTGTCACCAAGGTCATTAAAAACTTCCATTCTGCTCACAAGAAGTTCTCATGGAAGTGTCTCCTGTTGATTTGCGAACTTATATGTGTGTCCCGTTTTGGTAAAAATCAAGTAAAGGGGCTGAGTTTTGGGAATGTCTGCAAGTCATAGAACAGGAAATAAGAATTCATTGGAAGCCACCAGAGTCAGCTGGAAGGTATGAGATTCCTCAGTCCATGACTAGAATTTACAGAAATGTAGAGAGAGACTTGAGACAAGTCTCAAACTTTGAGGAAAGTTTGGAGCTTGAGCTTATCTTATTTGGATCTTAAAGAAGTGAGTGATTCTGTGTGATGTCTTAATTACATAAAGCGTGTGTTTTCTAACACAAATTAAAATGTTAAGGGATGGCATTCCTTGTTTGAAATTTGAAGCACACAGTTGAGCCAGACATAATGTAGGGTGCATTTCAAAGGACTGAGAGAAAGAATACGAAAAAAACTAAAAGGAATGTCTAGATAGAAGGTCACTGGAAGGAAATGGGGAGGAAAAAAAAAGTCAAAAACCTATTTCCCCAAGATGCCCTTAAAACTTTCCCCTTCCTTGTTCCTTTGCTCTCTGCTTTCTCTCTTTGGCTGTGCCAAGCCTGCCCAGCCCTGGTGGAGACTGTCACTGCTTACTGGTATCCACTCCTCTTTTCCTTTCTGGGCATACAGCTGCACCACCTTTCCTAGTGCCCTTGCACTAGGTCAGATCATGGTATTCAAACTAGTGGAATGTGGGTAGTCTTGGCCTGGCCATACACTATGTCCTCTCTCTTCTTCCAACTTCATGGCTAGAAAAGAAAGTTGAGGGGATACTGTCTTGCAGAGCTACTGATTGGGGACATCTGCCTTAGATTTTATGTGAATGATGAGCTTTTGTGTCAAGCCACTGATACCTTGTTTTTGCTTTTACAGTAGCAATTGCTGCTCTGACTTGATGTAACAGCCAGTGCTGACTCTCTCCACCTCCTTCTCCCTCTCCCTCTTTATTTTCCATCTGGTTGAAATATCCATTTGGCTCATATGACTTTTGGGGGAGGTGGAAGGGGACAGGAAAAGGGGCTGAGTTTAGAGAATGGCTGTATGTAGAAGAGAAAAGAATTCAGTGGATACTGGAAGAGGCATCTGGAAGTTACCACGAGACTCCCCAGTCTCTCTGTTGCACTTGATAAATCTGAGTTCCGTGCTATTGCTGCTACCACCATTCATTACCTTTTAGCTATGTGCAAAGTTGCATCATCACCATCACAGCGCTTGAAGATTTGGAAGGTTTGATTTTAAGCTAATTGAGGGCAGGGACTACAGGTCTTTGCAGCTTTATATTTAATTAAAAGTTTTTTCAAAAGAAGATATAACTTGACAGGCTTAATGAAATTTAGGAAAGCATTAGATCTGCCTCCAAGATACTGATAAAAAATATTTAATTTGAATCATTGAATAAAACCTAATAAATTTTTATCCTATTATGAGTACACTGTTAAAATATGCTTATATTTTGCAAGGTCAAAACCACCCATTTTCTGCAAAGGTCCTGATGTCAGCAGTCCCTGCCAAGGTCACAGATGCATTGCCTCAAAGAACTTATGTACTGTCTCTGTTATTACACACTGTGGGCTGCTTACAACATATTTTAAGTTCTGTAGTTATCTTTCAGGGCATCCATATAGACAAGATTCATTTGAAATCCTTTAACACATTTTCCTCATACGGATGTTACTGTTACAGTCCCTTGTGAGAACATGTGTTGGTTATGTTAGAATGAGACTTCAAGTAACAAATTGACTTCCTTTCAAATGCTTTAGAAAATTTTAACCCTCAGGAATAAAGCCCTAATTAGGTGGTTAAGTCTCAGCGAGTAAGTGAAAATAGACGAGGGGAAATTTTCCAGCAGAGGTCTCCCCTTCTGGAGACCATCCTGGGGGAGTTGTCAGGAAACCACTATACTCCCCTTACAGTCCTCCCAGATCCCTGCCACTGTCTGGTGGTAGTGTTAGGTAAAGCGATCCTTAGACTCCTTAGATGGGGAATGAAGGGAAGTGGGCAGTGGGCCAGTAATTCTGGGAAGCAAAGTATGGGAATGAATGTAGGATTGGCTGTTTACTAAAGGGAGAGATTTAGAGGAGATAAACTCAATGGCTATTGTGACCAAGGGCAAAGAATTAGCTCGTTCACAGTAAATGTTCTATTTTAGACCCAAAAGATCACATTAAATCAGATGACATCTTTACTTTTGTTTTGTCCCTCTGTAAACTGGTCTCTCTGACCTACCCCAGCGCATGCTTCTATGTTCATAATATCCGTTTATATCTGTAATTCCTCACACAGTATCTCATTTTATCTTTATAATAGCCACCTGAAATGGTGGGACAGAATCGGTATCAACAGTTTATAAATCAGCAAAGTAAATCTCAGAAAGCTTACGGGTATATTTTGGAAGGTATAAGACTAGGAAGTCTCAAGTTTGGGTCATTTGCTTCTAAACCTCATGATTAATTCATAATATGCTCTTCATAGCCTACAAATCTCTTCATGATCTTGTTCTTTCCTTCTCAGTTGTTGTATTTTATCACTTTCTCATTTTGTAATCTGTAATTCAGTCATGCTGAACATCTTTCAGTTCCTCCCTTTTGCCACAGTCTCTCTCACCTACTTTTTAAATGTCTATTTATTTTGAGAGAGAGAGAGAGAGCGAGAGAGCGAGCGCTGATCACTCCGTTCTCTGCTGCCTTTAACATACTGGCCATCATTTTGTCCGATTAACTCTTAGTCAACCTTCACATTTCACCATGTATGTCATCACTTCCTGGGAACCTTTACTGACCAGTCCCCTCCATATCAGCCCCCACAGTGCCTTGTTTGCCCTCCATCTTCATATGTGTCATGCTTAATGTATTGTAATTTTATCACCCACTGGCCTATGAACTATGTGAGAACAGTGGACCACATCTGTTTTATTTAGTGTCTGGCTTACGGTATAGTAAGTGCTCAATATTTATTCTTTGACTGACTGAAAAGGTGAATGAGTGAATGAATGGGTGCGTGTTCCCTGTTCCTTACTCAAATGTACCTTTTCTTCCAGCTAGTTTCCAAGTCTCCCTTATTATTTTCTCAAATGTTTTAGCAAGCTAAGAATAACAGTTAATATGAGTTAAGGGTGTGTCGTACATTTATAAATACAAAGTCTGTCTAGTCACTCTGTGGCCTTCTGAAAGTAGATCTTCTGGGAAGACCAGACGTCACTTTGAGTGAGGAGAAAGAATACAAAGATCCCACTTTGCTACTTTTCTGGGTTTATTTTTTTCTCACCACCTATTTTTCAGCCTTGGATTCCAGTCACTTCCATTTTTAGCCCATTCATCAAGATTTGCAAAGATTTTCTGTGAACCATTTGTTACCTATACAGAACTAACTCGTAGGTCAAAATAACAATAAAAATGCAAATTTATAGGAGTATCACATTATGCAGAAAAGGTTATTTGAATTCTTGGTCTGAACATAATATAATTTTAGGCTTTGCTGAAATCAATTCCCTTGAGATTTTTCCATCCAAAAGTTCTAGAAATTCTTTGTTAGATTTCTCAGTCCTGATGTGCAACTTTGAAAGCTTGGGCATACTCTGGCAGGGATTTTTTAATCCAAAGGAATAAAAGCTTCTTAAAGGTTATCTATTTTGAAATATGTCCAAGTTTTCCATGAACGAGCTACATAAAATCTTACCATATGCTCCTCTTCATACTGGTACATCTGAATAGAGTAAGATATTTATAAAATAATCTAGGTTATTCACAGATTGATGAAAGTCATTAGTTTCTGAATATTTGGATAACTCAATATCTAGAATTGTTTGATTTACTTAGAAAAGCGAAATGTGGTTAAAACAAACCTATATGGTCTTATATCATGGGGCCTTTTTTTTTTTTTTTTTTGGCTTGGAAAAGGTCTGGAGAGCAGCTGGCTACCAGCTGGAGCCTCATACTGTTTTATTGAAGTGGAATTGGGGCTTTAACAAGCTTAATTATAACAAGACTTCACCTGCATCACAGAACCCGTTAACCACCACCCCCCCACCCTTTTTAACACATTGCTGGTTGTTTTGAAGGCTGTTTTCAATATTTCCATGCAGACCATATTTGATCTGAAAGCTTTATAGTGATACTCTTGATTTAGTTACAATGGCATAAAAGGGTAAATTAAATCTAGCTACTTTTGTGTAGGTAAGATCAGGACTTGGAGATAATGGTGTTATCTATAAACTTTATTTAAGTGATAGATTTGGTTTGGTTAGATCTTCTGTTTCAATGAGTTGATGAGGGAACCATGTGTTCGTATCATTGGTCCATGTGTCCTGAGGGTTTACCTTTCTTTCACTTCATGATTCTCTTAAGCATATTATACAGTGTGAGCCTCACATTGGATTGTAAGCACTTCTAAGTACTTCCTAATGTAGCTGATATAGATCCCAGCATGAAACTGACACTTAGGAAATACCATTGATAGCTTAATTTACTGGAAGTCGATACAGATTTGCAAAAAAGATTACTAGTCACATATTTAAATGTTATATTCTGAAGTCATGGGGTTTTTTTTTTTAGCATGGACTGCTAAATGATGATTAACCACTGCTACTTCCTTTGTGTTGTGTTTTTAGTGTATAAGCAAATGATATTTAACCTCTTTAAGATGATGACCTAGGGGAGAGTTTAGACAGAGATTTAAATTACCTTTGAAACATTAAGAGAAAAAAGTGATGAAAATCTTTGGTTGGTGACAATAGTAATAATATAATGTGAAAATGTTGGTAAAAAGTAATAATCCCCTGTTGCTTTTTGTGCTAAAAGATTTCAGGATCCTAGGTAGCCTGGAAAGGCACAAGGCTACTGGATAAATTAGATGTTAGCATAAAATCAGCGGATTGACCTTTTTAGATTTATGTTTATAGCTTTCTTGTCAGTAAGATAATTGTATTTCTATTTTTGAGCAACACTTGGGATTAGAGATACTTATGCCTTGGAAAAGGAATTGGGGACAGTTGGCTTAGTCCAATAGCAATATTGCAATAGCAAGGTTTTCTAAACTGACAATTGGATGAAAGATTCATCTCTGATATTTATTTTGTACCTTATTTTGGGAGGGTTAGCTGCCAAGCGACATTCAGTGAGAGACAGGGAAATGTCATATTGCTTTGGACAGTCTTATGAGGGAAGGATCATCGTCTGTAATAGAAGAAAGGAAACTCTGTTTCTTTTAATTATTATATGTTTTAGTTAGTCTTTTTTTTCAAATATTTTAGTCTGTAAATTCAGTTTCTCTCAAGCTCTAAGATTCAGGGTCACACGTCTTTTCTTTGTAGCTCTCTCTGACCTTCCTTTTTGCCCAGCCCTTTGCTCCCCCTCCGACAGGATTACCATCTCCTTCATCTCTGCTAACATCTCTGCTGACAGTGCATTCCTTTTCTCTTATAGCTCTTCTCAAATTGCATTGTAATTATTTGTTTACATGTCTGTCTCCCTCACCAGACTGCGAGTTCTTCAAGGACTGAGACAAGATTTTACTTAATTCATTCGGTATACCCACAGCCTGTCAGTGTCTCGCACATGATAGGCACATAATAAATGCTGCAAGATAAAAAGGGGGGCATTAATGAACAAACGTAAGTTATTGTCATCTCTGATTTATTTGGCAATCATATCATAGCGTGCAAAAAAGAAACACCCATTTTATTATTCTTTCACTGTCATGTAGTCTTTTCTAGAAAACTGCAGAGTGCTTAACAGTCTTCTGAGCTTATATTGCATCATTCCACAATAGTGATAAAAGCACTGTAACTAAAACGTAAGCACTGCCAAATCATTGTAAATCATACTGAGTTGCAATCCTGGAATCTATGAGTGTAGTTTTTGTTTTAATTATTTTTTTTAAATGAGATGATGTCTCATTGGGTATATAAAACTTGATAACTAATAATTAGACTTCAAAACTTCATTTGCATTTACAAATAGTTGAAGTTAGAATTTATTCGTAGCAAGAAAAAATAGAGGGTTAAGTAGAGTCATCAAAGTGACCTAGTAAGCTTGTTGGTAAATGGTTCACTTGCTCAAAGACCAAGATTAACCCTCAAAGTTGGTGAGTAAGTGAAGTGGCAGCTGAAAAGCCTGCTGGGTATTAAGTTTATCTTTTGAATAAGTGTTTTGGTTTCATTAAAAATGAAAATGCATTCCACCCAGATTTTCCTATTATTATGTAAATTTATGTGTATTTAAGAGACATTTAATTATTCTATTTCACTCATTTACACTTGAGTCATTAAAAAGATATTTGGTAATGGATAAGAGGGGCCTCTTTCTTGGCTTTACTCTTTATTATTACAAACCCCCAAGACATTTTTTTTTTCCCTGACAGCCAACAAACTTAACCAATTAGATGGTCTGACAGTGGCACAATCACCTCCAATACCAATTTTGGCATCGTTAGTAAATGATGTCTGATAGGTTATGTTGTTTTTATAAATAAATATGTGAAATTAAAGACATAAAATTACAACAGGAACATTTATAGGTCTTTAAGAATGGGGACCATGATTTCTTATTCATGATTATATTATCAGGTCCTAGCAGAATGCCTAGAACAAGACAGAAGCTCAATAAATATTGAATATGGATTAATTGATGAATGTACCAACAAATGTCATAGGATAATATAAAATTTTTTGTTTAGTGATTAAATCAGCAGAGGGGAATGCAAAGGTCATTTTTGTATTTGAGGCATGTCAGGAATTTCAATTACAGTGAGAGGCCTGCAGAGAGAGAAACCTTGATTTATATGCAATGCATATTTTGTACCCTGGAGAGAAAATAGGAGGGTTGGTCTTAAACAAAACAAAGCAAAGATTTAATTCAAATGACAGAATTTCTGATTAGCCAATACTGGGACTAGGAAAAGGTTGGGATGGAACCAGAAATGCTTGTTGTTTTCCCATTCCCCATATTCTTAAATTGACCAAATTAATTGTGGTCTCCAGGCATGGGCAACAGCCAGTTTCTCTACTCCCTGAATATGCATTTCTCCCTTCCCCCGCTGGACTAGACTTTTTGAACTCTCCAGAACTATTGTCTGGGAGGAAATCTGTTCTACTCAGTATGCTCTGGCTCCAGAATAGTGGTGTCCAAAAGGTTGTGCATGTTCCAGGATAACTCACTGAATCATTGAGTAGGGTGTGAAAAGAAACAATTAAAACTGTCACTTATTTTTATTTTTATCTTATTCATCTTATTTATTTTATTATAAATTATTTTATATATTACTTATATATAATATACACATTATTTATATATTATAAAATTATTTTGTTATAAAATTATATTTGTCTTATTTTCTTAAAAAATTAAGAAAATGAATTAAGCTTTACTCATTGTGTTTTTTTAAATTTGTTAAGTATAACATACATAAAGAAAAGTAAATGATAAAACGCATACATTTAGATTAGCTTTCATAAAGTGAACACACCCGTGTAACCAACATGATCAAGAAACAGGCCTTATCAGTACCACAGAAGACCCCTCCCACACCCAGCAATATCTCCTTCCTATGACTACCCCTCAGAGAAAATCAGTATCTTGACTTCTAATATCACATACTAGTTTTTCCTTTTTAAAAATTTTATATAAATGGAATTTTTGTGTATTTTTAATCTGGCATTTTTCTACTCATCAGTATGTTTATGAGATTTACTTTTATTGTTACATATAATTGTCGTTCATTCATTTTCAGTGTTGTATATGACTCCATTGTACAGATGTACTATGATTTATCCATTCTACTGTTGATGAGCATTTGGGTTGTTTCCTTGTTGCCAGTTTTTGGCTTAGTAATGAAATGAATACTATTATCTATCAATATTTCTGTTGGATGAATACCTAGGAGTGGAATTCCTGGATTTTAGGGTATGCAAATATTAAGCTTCAGTAGATAGTGCTAAGCAGTTTTTCAAAGTGGTTGTACCAACTGATACTCCCAACAGCCATTTTATGAGAGTTCTAGTATGCCATATCTTCACCAACACATGATATAGTTAATTTTTTATAGCAAATCTTTTGTGTGTGTAGTGACATTGCACTCTAGTTTTAAGTTCTATCTCTCTCATGATTAAAGACTTAGAATTTTTCTTTTTCTTTTTTTTAATGTTTATTATTTATTTTTTTATTTTTTTAACATTTATTCATTTATGAGAAACAGAGAGCACAAGCAGGGTAGGGACAGAGAGAGAGAGGGAGGCACAGAATTGAAGCAGGCTCCAGGCTCCAAGCGGCCAGCACAGAGCCTGATGCGGGGCTCAACCCCACAAGCTGTGAGATCATGACCTGAGCCGAAGTCAGACGCTCAATCAACTGAGCCACCCAGGCGCCCCTAATGTTTATTTTTGAAAGACAGATAGAGTGTGAGTGAGGGAGGGGCAGAGAGAGAGGGACACACAGAATCCCAAGCAAGCTCCAGGCTCTGAGCTGTCAGCATAGAGCCCAATGCAGAGCTTGAACCCACCAACTGTGAGATCATGACCTGAGCAGAAGTCTGACACTCAACTGACTGAGCCACCCGCGCATTCTGACTTAGCATTTTTTCTAATGCTTAGTGACCATTTGGATATTCTTTTCTTGTTCATGTCTTTGCCCATTTTTTTTTTTGGTAGGTTGTTGGCCTCTCTCCTTACTGATTTGTAAAAATTCTTTACACCAATCTTTTGATGATATATGCATTACAAATATCCTCTCCACCTCTGTGACCTTTCTTTTCACCATCTTCATAAGGAAACATTACTAATTTGCTTTATGGAATGACATTGGCATCCCCACTGCACATAAATGTAAGATGGTCACCACATACGGAATGCCCATATGGAGCAAGGTTGGGAGGGGAAGCTGGATGGTGAGCTTAACTGTGGTGCCCTCACTTGAACCTTTTTTTTTTCCTCAAGATATTATTATGTACTGTAGTTTAATATGTGCATAATTTTGCATTAAATGACTTGCATCCAGTTTTTACTAGACTAACCTTTACAAAATGGATAAATGGCTTTAAAATATTCCTGCAAAGCAAACTTAAATTGAAGACAATGTTAATAGAGCAAGCATTTAGGCACTACAAGAAAATGGTTGTTCTGATACCTTTTCCCCAAATAAGAGCTGTTCTTGGGGTAAATAAAGAAAATCACAACCTGATAATATCTGGAAAACTAGTCAAAAAATAAATTTACCAGAAAAGCTATTTAAAATGAAGGTATGTCTACTCTAGTTAACAATGAGCCTTGTCCTAATATAGTTTCCCTTGATACCTTAAAGTATAAAGCCACCACGGTTAACAAAACATTAAATATGTTTAGTTCATCTTTATCTCATCCTTTAAAATGTTCTAGTTTTTTTATTACATGTATAATTTATAAACACACTAATATACATCTATTAGGGTCATAATCAAAATAGTCTGGAGCACTGCTCTAGAAAATCTAAAACTCTTGAGGTACCGTCTCAAGGAAACTTGAAATGGAAAGGTACAAAGCACCTTTTCCATTTTAGTTTATACCTGGCTATTTGAAAAGCATGGCAGAGCGTTAAATAGTGCATGTGGGGGAGTGGAGGCAGCTGGAAAAGAATTCTGATAGGTTTACAAATAATAGAAGCGACTGTTCTCCATTTTTCTAAATCAAAGCTGTCCTGAATATCCCCATATTCTCAGGAAAGGACTGATTCCTGAGAATGGAATATGCCTACCAAGGATGGTAGATTTCACTTTGTAATGTAGGATTCAGAGCCTGAGCCTGGATGCCTGGGAGTATCTAACTGTGTCTTTAACTATGGCAACAAATCAACTAGTAGAGGCAGTTGGCTACATGGTGGCAGGTGGCGCATTTTGAGGAGAAGCCAGCTTGAATGTCACCTTAACGGCTTCAGTAAGCTTAAATAGATAAGTATTTCGTTCCTACTAAAGAGTCTAAATCTAAATCTAAATAACGTAAAGAGGAAAAAACAATGGACACGCATATTTTTTCTTCGTATTCAAGAGATTTTGTAAGATTTGGTGACACTATTTGGCAGTTTGTTTGTTGGGTATTCGTTACAAATGCCTCCTTCCATCTGATGAATTAAAATGGCCTCAGGGATCACCTAATACATCCTGTGTGTTGCTGGCAGACCCCAGAGGCCACCCTGGGTGGATGAGTCTTCAGGCTCTCCAGGAGAGGAGTTTCCAGATCCTGTCAACAACCCGTTGCAGTTGTTTTTGGCTGCACACTTAGTGGACACTTTTCTTTCGGCCGAACCTCACATCATTCACTTGGAATGATCTGCCCTCCCCTCACTCCCATCCCAAATGCTGTGAACACTTGGAAGAAAATGCCGTGGAAATGTGAGGCATTATTTTAAGAACTAAATCTCTGTAGCCGCAAAGCTTTTGCAAAGCACTGCGTCTATAAGCGACGTATCTGCCACATCTGTTTTTGTGTGTGGGAGGCACACTATATTTATCATCCAAGATGAGTCACCTCATAAAGGAGCATAATCTACTTGAGCTTTTGTGTTTAAACTGCTCTTTGGTAGAGTGAGCTGTAGTATTTAAGCTTTAAGTGGTACATATCTAGGCCTCCTGGTAGCACCCTGCCAAGAGCAACAATAGCTACAGAGGAGAAAATCTCCTTCCTTCCATTTCCTCTAAGTCTGTCCTTTTAATGATATTACTGCTGAGACAAAGGCAGTGAGGATCCTCAAGGGGCATCGCCCTGAAAGACCAAGCCATCCCACACCTGTTCTGGAATTAGAGCAGCTGAATTTGGCGATGCAAAGAGACACAGAAACAAAAGATAGAAAGAAATATTATAAAACACCAGTTAAATATCTGTAACCAATCATTAAGCATCTATAGAGGTTTATACCAGATCATCTGAAGTGTGGTTTCTCAGACAGGGTCTTTAGTATGCAACCCTTGGTCTCTCTGATCCATTCTTTAAAGATTTTTCTTTAGTTTCTCGAAGTCTAAACAAAAAGAGTGGCTTTAACCTTCTTTGCAATTCTGTCTTGGGGGATCTAAAAAAACTTTTTCATTATAGGTCATTCATTTGTAGAGAGAACATTATTTTCTTTGACTCCAAAATGTTTGTAAGGTATTTCAGTTAACTACTGGTAAGTGGTATCCATGAAGTAAGCATGCCTTTCAAAACAAAATGTGTAGCTTGGCAACTTTATGAAGTGGAAATTAACATCCACTAGTTCTCCTTCTATCTAGTGGGTCTTAGGTTTGTCTTCTATACCCCAATACTTGAATAAGAATCCTCACTTGGACCAACATAGCTCTATGACTTAAGTCATGAATCAAGTAGTGCTGGGTCTGTGAGTGAAACACAGCCCATAATATTGTCCCACATATTAACTCATTGTTTTCCCCTCGCTCCTACCCGCATATCCTGTTCAAAAAGAGAAGGCGATAACAATCCAATTGATAATCATGTATGCTTCTCTACAGAGTTATGCAGTCTATCGAGTTATAGAGTTATATAACTATAGAGTTATATAGACATAGGATTTAGCTGACACCTCGCTATCGTTATTTTGATCATTAAAATTGAGTGCTAAAGAAGTCTGGGTCATAAGTTCAGTCCCCACTGATATCTAGTTACCTTTAACAATGTGGAGCCTAACTGGCTCTCTGATCAAGTAATTGTGTGACACTGGTTCATTCCTCAATAGAGGAATGTTCTCTCTGTTCGATCCTAAGAAATACATAAGCAACATTTCTTTATTCTTGTTCCTGTCAGTCTCATCTTACTCTTTCCTATGAATTTAAATAACACAGTTTTTCTTGAACATAAACATAGTTTGGGGTGCCTGAGTGACTCACTTGGTTAAGTGTCTGAATCTTGATTTTGGCTCAGGTCGTGATCTCACAAGTTTGTGAAATGGAGCCCCACATCCAGCTCTGCACGGATAGTGCAGAGCCTGTTTGGGATTCTCTCTCTCCCTCTCTCTCTGTCCCTTCTTCCCTTGTGTTCTCTCTTTTCATCAAAATAAATAAATAAACATTTAAAAAAAAACATAAACATAGTTTGGAAGGGATCACATATTAGGGTACCACAAACCCTCAAATTTTTCTACAGGGTTTTTCCGTCCGTCATACAGAAATGTTGAGGAATGTGACTGCGGTCGTGGTAATGGGAGAAGATGAGAAGCAGAGAAATAGAGTACAGCCTCCAAGGAGAGAAACAGTGATTGTTCTAGGAGGCCCAGGGAAGCAAGTGGGAAATTGGTCTGTGTTTGCAGGGGTGTACAAATAATGAAAGAGCACAGAAGTGTGCTAGGGAGAACGATGTCTATTTCCCTATTTGCTCACCCTTCCTTCTGTTTGATATTCTTGTGAATGAGTGAACGAGTGGCACTGATTGTAAAGAGGCTGGTGAGGAAATTATGGATGCCTCAAAGAATAGCACCACTCATGGAAAAAGGTTGGAAGATGTCTGACTGTGGGTGAAGAAATGATAGAAGTGTTCAGAGCGTCATATACATTTTTCAATTATATAATGCACTCAGCATTGTTCCTAGAGCATAATAAACATTCAGTCCATGTAAATTCTACTCCTCCTCCTCTGCCTCCTTCTTGTTTTAATTGCTGTTTTGGTTACTTATTCTCATTACTTCCTCCTGCCTTTACTTGCCATCCCAACTATACATGTGTTACCCAAGCATTAAGATCATATCTCTAGTATTTAAGTTCTATCTTTTTCATTAAGCTTTCTCCAACTCTAACCTACACTGACCTTCCATTTTGGAATTAATGCTTTAGTTGCACACTATCTTAAACTGTTCCTTGTTATTTCAAGTATTATTAAATCTTGTTAGCTGAACAAGATACTAAATACTTTGAAGGCTGAAGCCATATCCTATTTATTTCTCTGTATTTGCCACAATAATTAAAGCAATGTTGAGCATATAGAATGTCCTATGTAACTGTGTATCAAATAAATTATAGGTATTTAAGAATCATTGTTTAATTGATGGACTTCCCTCTGCATGCTTAGAAAAGTATACACGTTACTGTACTGTGAGGAAAAGAGTGAACAAAATCTATTAGTGTTTGTGATTTACTTGGCATACTCATATTTCCATCTTGCCAGGTTAAAAAACTCAATTCGTGACTCACTACTCTGTCCAAAGCAAACAAAAACAAATGAACAAAGAGAAGCCCCCAAAGGAAAAAAGGTTAAACAACAACAAAAAACAAAGCCAAAAACCCCACAACAAAAACCACAAAAAACAAAAAAATCCAAACAGTCGTGAAATGAACAAAAATAATACATTTATAAGGTCAACACAGATAATCAGTATACAGATTATAACTGGGAAAGAATTACTCAGTCAAGGTTATGTTTATTATCCTGGAATTGAAGCAAATATTTGAAATGAATTAATAGTGGGTAGAGCAGCATCTGATTTTTTCCACATAATACAGTTTAGATCAAGAGTGTTTTGTAAAAAGAACATGAAATCAGTTGAGACCAGCTGACCTTTGCAGAGAATTGTGGCTGGTTAACTTCATAGTTCATTTTGTATTATACTTGCAACATGAAAGAAAAATCTCCCAGTCGCCATCTGCTGAATTATCCCCCTCCCCTCTTTCAAAGCCCAAACAGGAAACTACCAAAACTACCTCTCCCACAAAACCTTCACATGGAAACTGCATGTGAATATCCTGCTCTGTCATATTAGAACAGTAAACCAGCCATTTTCACTCTTAATTCAAGCAAACAAGAAGACAATTCAGTTAAATATGATTAAATATGCAGCAGGATTTTTATTTTCTTTTTTCTTTTTTTTTTTCTTTATTTCTTTTCCCCTTGTTTTTGTTTTGGTTTTTTGTTTTTGTTTTTTGCTTTTTGTTTTTGTTTTTGTTTTTTGCTGTAATTGCTCTTAGGGTTTGTCAAATCAGCTTGGAAGTAAGTATATGACAAAGAGAGACTGATTTTTTTGGTCCTATTTAATTTTCTGGGTAAAGGACCTAAACTCCACACAGTATCTGCTAAGAGTACAGCAAATCTAGCCAGTGTCTTTTGTAGTTATTTAGCTTCTCTTTGGCTAAAACTAACACTTTTTCTAAATGCTTGATAACAGAATGCTTCCAAGCACTGTTATAGCCATAACTCTTGTGCAAGTTGAGTAGTACAGACTTCTCCAGAGCTGAAAAAAAGTGCTGTTAAGAGAGTCATTTCTGTCTCCACCAGGTCCTATTTCTTGATGCTTCCCAGGCAGGCCACAGCTGGATGAACACCAACCCTAGTATACTCCAAATACTAGACTAAATGAGATCGTTTGTGGAAACTCCACCATGAAGACATTCCATTCTCATGGTGGAGTCTGGGGTTGGCAGTGTGCTTTCCTGGCTGTGTTCCTATCTACTTCTTTGCATCTGTGAATATGAGTTGTTCTTCCTGTAACAGTTCTGCTCCATTGTACCTAGTGGAATACTACCTCCTCTCTAAGAAAAATCATGTCTCTCTTTTTTAGAAACTATTTCTCATCTAATGGAAATGTTGCTCTCTCACTAAGAATCCAAATTCCCATTATCTTTTTCATGGAAGTCTCACTTCCCGCTGGCCCTGATTAAGTGGGGTTGTAGTGAGAATTGGGTTTTTTTGTATGTGATTTCTTGATCAGTGAACGAGCTGTGTGAGCAAGTATGGTATAAACCAAAGAGAGGGACATTATTTTATTTTACTTTAGTTTCACATGATAACAGTTGGAGTGCAGGAACCCTGCCTTCTGAAGAACCTCTCATTTTTATTACCTCAGGGCTATTACTTTCCTCTGTGTGGCCTTCCTTAAAACACCATTGCTATTTGCCACCACACCCTGGAATTTATTTCAGGTTATATAAATTATTTGGTGCAAAACTTTCCTTTCTGAGTGTTCCCTGCAACCTTCCTTAATAACTTCAATACTTATACTTTTGACCCTGAAGATTCCTTGATCTGATTCCTTTCCACTCCTGACCCTATGGACCTGTAGCACATTGCTTTCTGAGCCACACAGAATGAAATTTGTCATCATAAGTCAATATTTTTCTTTCTGAAATCTTTAATTCAGCACTTCCCTGCCTCACCCACATTTTTTTTTTTTTACCTTCGTCTTTCCCCATTCAACTCAGCATTTATTCTCCATTCTCTTTGGAACCTTTACATGCTCAAATAGCATCTCTCCTTTCTGACCCAGGCTTGTACACATGGCCAACTTCTCAGTTCATCTTTCTGATCCTTCTCCCTACCTAACTCATCAAATCTCTACCCTGGATAACCTCCACCAGTTGCTTTCCTGCCACTTTTTTTTTTTCCCTTTGAGATGACAGAATGTTTGGAGAAGGAGGAAACAAAATCTGAAGGCTCTCCTGACGACTGAAGACACTCTGTTTTCACTGTCAGTTCTCCCTAACATGGAAAATTCATGTCTCCATTCAGCTTTCGCATCAAATTTAGTAATGTTGTTTTCTTTCATCTCTCAACACCATCAGGTTACCCCGCTATTTTAGGGAGAAAAGAGCACGGGGTTTGCCCCCCTTTTGCATACTCTAATCTTCATTCCCCTGTGTTCCTTTCTCTCTGACTCTTCCCTAGTTGAGACTTCACTCCTCTCTCAATATTCTGGACTCCAAACATTACCAGAGTTTTCAGGATATTGTTATCACAAGTATCCACTTTTTCTCTAACATCTTCACTGGATCCCAATCTGTGGACACGCACATTTTAAATAAAAACAAAAGCAAAACCAGAGCTCACTCATTCAACAAATATCGGTTGAACCTGCTCTGTATAGGCGCTTTGAGAGATATACAGGATGCGAGGAAGTAAGACTCCATAAACACAGACTTCTGGGTCCTTTGCTACCTTTTCTGTTTACCAACTGAATTCTTTACCTTCTTCAAAACCCTTCCAAATGTGGTCCAAAATTTACTTCCTCTACTTTTCCCCTATTATCTTCAGAATTTCTTAAAGTCTGGCTTTGCCTCTGTTGAAGCTGTTCCCTCAAAGATGAGGATAAAATGGTGGCTTAGATCTTTTCTGTGTCCTTATTCTCTTTGCTCACTTCACTTTGGCTTATATTCTGTTTTCCATTTTCCAGGTCTCCTCTTATGTCTCAGACTTCTTCTTTATCTCGTCTCACACCTTCAGTCTGGTTGTCTTTTAAAATGTTATCATAAACCCAGGGCACCTGGGTGGTTCAGTCAGTTGAGCATCTGACTTCAGCTTAGGTCATGATCTCATGGCTAGTGAGACCCTGTGTCAGGCTCTGTGCTGACAGCTCAGAGCCTAGAACCTGTTTTGGATTCTGTGTCTCCCTCTCTCTCTCTGCCCCTCCCCCAATCATGCTCTGTCTCTCAAAAATAAATAAACATTAAAAAAATTAACAATAACATTATCATAAACCTGATTACATCTTCTCTTTAATCACTCTATCAAGAAGCAATTGAATTAAAATTTTTTTTTTCTTGTTTGTTTATTTTTGAGAGAGTGAGAGAAACCATGAGTGGGGAAGGGGCAGAGAGGGAGACACAGAATTCGAAGCAGGCTCCAGGCTCCAAGCTGTCAGCACAGAGCCAGACACGGGGCTTGAACTCATGAACCATGAGATCATGACCTGAGCTGAAGTTTGACGCTTAACCAACTGAGCCACCCAGGTGCCCCAAGAAGCAATTGTATTTTAAATTTCTCACTATCAGCCTTAGGTCCCTCTCTCAAAATTATATATCAACTCTGGCCTCCTCTGCAGCCCATATTTCAAATGGCCTATCCAGTACCTCTATTTCAATACCCTGCCACACCTCAAATTCAACATGATCATAGCTATGAGACAGGTCTGTAACATGTTAAGTTATACAAGGACAGGAGTCCTAACTGGGATGAGGGCATACAGAGAGTTAATTCCTCCATAGAGTCAGCCCCAGCAACATCAACTGGAAATGTTCCAAGACGTGAGTCCAATGGATATGGTCATTTTACGTACATTTCAGGGAATGCCAAACCAGTAGATCCAAAACATAATTAGGGACACAGTGCTGGGGATTTCAGGAAAAGGGTAGAAATGTAAGAAGCTGTTTATATTTAGCAAGTTCTCAATTCACGGTTGTATAAATGGAAAATATAAAACAAATTTAGAGGAATGGATGAGCAAGAGGCATGGAAGGCATTTTAGATGCAGTTATTAAGTGAAATTCATGACGGTGACCTAGAATTGTAAACAAAGTTATAGAACAGATTGCATATAGATGATCAAGGCAAAAGCCTAGTTATATGGATGGTGGCAATCAGAGTATATGGTGCTGGGAAGACAGATAAGGCATCTATGGAAAGTATCTTTCAGCTAAATGACAACATGGCCTGCCAGGATATCTATATGGTAAGGGCCAAAATATCTATATGGTAAGAGCTGATAAATTTTCTTTGCTATTCCAATTCCTATCTTATTGGACATCTCTTCAATACTGACACTATCAGGCATTGGACTTTGAAAATCTCTACTGTGCTAACATCTATGAGGTTATTCTTTTTTTGACTCTTATTTTCTTGAATATTTCTTCTTAATCTTCCTTATGTGCTCTACGTCTTCTTTCAAATATTGGTGGTTCCCTTGGATTCTGTCTTTGGCTCTTGGCCATTCTATCTTCATTTTCTTTGAGCAAACACATTCACTTTCTTGATTTTTTTTTTTTTTAATTTTTTTTTCAACGTTTTTTATTTATTTTTGGCACAGAGAGAGACAGAGCATGAACGGGGGAGGGGCAGAGAGAGAGGGAGACACAGAATCGGAAACAGGCTCCAGGCTCTGAGCCATCAGCCCAGAGCCTGACGCGGGGCTCGAACTCACGGACCGCGAGATCGTGACCTGGCTGAAGTCGGACGCTCAGCCGACTGCGCCACCCAGGCGCCCCTTCACTTTCTTGATTTTAACTACCACCATGTCCTGTTGCTTTGGAATCCAAGTCTACAGTTCTGGTATCTCCCTGGAGATAACCTTCTAGTTAAATCCATTTAAATGTCTTACTCATCATGTTGAAATATAACATGTTCAAAGCAGATCTAAAATTTCTCTCTCTCCAAACCCACTCTTCCTTCTTATGTTTCCTATGTTGGTTAATTGCAACATTATTCACATAGTTACTCCAGGCAGAAATTGGGAGTCCTCCTAAGCCACTTCCTCTTTCCCATTCCCCACATACAATCAACCAGCCAATCCTACAAGTTGTACTTTATGATTATTTCTCAATCTCTTAAACTTTTCTGGTTTGGTCCGTAAACATTGCACACCTGAAATGCTTCACTAACCCAGTCCTTGCTCTCCCTTCGTTGTTGACTGGCTTCTCCATGTTACCTTACCCTCCAGACAGTCTGGGTGCTGTATTTGAAATACATATCTGGCAGTGTGTCACTTTCCTGCTTTTCACCTTGTCATGGTTTGTTTATTGAATCAACCTAAGCTGCTTAGTCCAACTTAAAGACCCTTCATGATCCGTATGCTCTAGCATCATCTCTTATCATACCTTACCTTAAACTTCTTGCCTAAAACTGAAGTCATGATTTATTTTTTTTTTAATTTTTTTTAACGTTTTTTATTTTTGAGACAGAGAGAGACAGAGCATGAATGGGGGAGCGGCAGAGAGAGAGGGGGAGACACAGAATCGGAAGCAGGCTCCAGGCTCTGAGCCAATCAGCCCAGGGCCTGACGCGGGGCTCGAACTCACGGACTGCGAGATCGTGACCTGAGCTGAAGTCGGCCGCTCAACCAACTGAGCCACCCAGACGCCCCAGTCATGATTTATTTTTATCTGCTTCTCATCCCCTAAATACATACTTCCTCCTATATATGTATCCATTTTTTTCCAATCTTCTAAACTAGAAAAGAAGTAAACATGTACTCCTTTACATCTCTCACCAATCGTAGCTCAAAACAATTTCTCACCAGATTTGATTAATTTTACCCCAGAGAGTAGGTCTCAAATCAGGATCCTTCATTCTATTACTCTTTTAATATTTCCTACCTGAACAACAAAAGCATCCTGATGCTACAAAATTTAGCTTTCTTAGCATTTGATGGCCCCATTCTGTGTTACAGCTTTGGGTGTTCCCAAAAGCGCTCCTAAAATTATTGAACATTTCTGGAGGAAAAGCACATATTATAGATATTTATTACTACTGAGTCCAAAGTAGATACTTAATATAAAGTTTGGAAAAAAAATGCATGGATTGATAGATAGAGATACATTAAATATGTGGTCAAAATTACTCAGCCGTTACTCATGGATATAAGTTAGTATTTATTTCCCAGTGTTTTTGTAGCATAAGGGACTAGTGTATTTTTTTCCCTACTAACAGCGAACCATGGTGAATTTATTAAAAACTGAAGGGACATTACAAAATATTCATCACCTAAATAATCTCAGTGTTGGGGTGCCTGGGTGGGTCAGTTGGTTGAGTGGCCAGCTTTGGTTCAGGTCATGATCTTGTGGTTCATGAGTTCAAGCCCCATGTTGGGCTTTATGCTGACAACTCAGATTCGGATTCTGTGTCTCCTCTCTTTTGGTCCCTCCCCCAGTCATGCTCTGTCTCTCTGGCTCTCTGTCTCAAAAATAAGTAAACATTAAAAATTAAAAAAAAATCTCAGTGTCACCCCTACTTGCCTTCTTGCCCATACAGTGGTGTGCATAGACACAAAATGTTTTGAAATTATCTAGGCTTTTTTGAAAAATATAAGCAGCCACCTCCAAAAACTTGAGAGAAAATGTTTTCAAGAGAATTTTCCTTTCTGGAGATTTGGTACTCCCTATTTTTGATTTGACCAAAACTGCTGTTCAAAACGAGACTTCTGGGAAGTAACGTCCATGAGAGGTCTCTAACTTGCATTTTTCCTCCTGCCAATTCAGATAAACAGCTCCAAATTCAAGCCTTAAATTAAGGCCCAATGAAAAACTATGTGCTTTTAATAATTCAATAGCTTCATAAAGGTCCTTCAACGCATGAACCTAACAGCAGTATATACTGCTAATGAGAATGGGAAACTTGAAAAGAGAGTGGAGAAGTGAATCTGTTTAGGAAGTAAGATGGTGTAAAGTTAGCCCTGTTTCATATTTTAAGTAGCAATTATAAAAAGGGACTGCTGAAAATGCTCAGAAGAAATGTTTGGTTGTTTTTTTTGGAAGGTGCAAATAATTCACCATCCACCAGTTCATTTGGCTGGGGGTGGGGGGGGGTGGGGGATCCTGCTTTTCTGGACATTCAATCATGAAGACTCACCTTTCACTTTTCACCAACCATAGCTACTAATTTTGGCGGCTTCCCCTTATAGCTGACAGCACCCCCATGATTGGGATGGAGTAGGAGACCAGGCAGGTCTGGCCTTGAAGTAATCTTCTTGAAGTTGCATTTGCATCAAACATTGTGTCTAAAAGTGAGGACTGCCTTTAATGTTGGGAAGTTGATGACTAGGAAGAAAAAAGTGTCTGAGTTCCCTGAGAGGTTAACCTTATCTTGAGTGTGAGTTTGTTTGGAATATCAGCAGCCAGTCTGAAACAAAGACTTCCTTGTATGGTGAAGATGTCTTTTGAGTTTATTTTTCCATTGGAGAACTGAGTTGAAGACAATAGTCTCTGGGGGAGAAAACAGAGTACAGTATACTTTGGGTCACCGGCATTTACAATTAATATGATTTTTCTTTTTTCCCGGCAACCCAAAGTGGCAGGTATATGCCATTTTGATGCAATTATCTACTTTCCACATGTCCCCCATACCGTCAATTTAGGCAGTCTAGACGTTACGGTTGCTCTCTGGTAAGTGGACTTCTTTCTGGGAATCGATTCTTCTGGATCATTGAGGATGTCTCAGCAGACCTGGATAACTCTTCCCACACATTTCTTTTGCCAATATATTTCAATATCTGTGACTCCATAATAAATTAATACATCTGTATCATATTAATACTACATTAGAGCAATGCAATAGTAACATGATACAATAGAAACATTGCTCACCCCCTAAGACTTTCACATGGGTCTGCTGGATGAAAACCATTACTGTCAATTCCAGCTCACAGACCTTATATCTGTGAAAAGGCAAAATAGACAGTGTCCTGGGTGTCTCTGAGTAGTATAAACTGTCTTGTTATCAACACCAACACTGCTGTCCAAAGATAAGGAAAGCAGACACTCCGACTGGCTATTCTGTAAGCTCTGCATTTTTTATAACCCTCGGCACTTTTGTCTTTAGCATTATTGGTTTGTCATTCTCTAGATAATTGTTCACAAATCATTGCTTAAATTGCTCATGACTCCATAATGTTTCTTGCCAAAAAGGATTTAATTGAATATTTAATAGATTTTCCAAAATAATTTATTCATAAGATACTTGGATTTCAAATTTTCAAAATGATAGGGAAAAAAAAAACAGAAAAAAATTAAGACTTTTCCTAAAAGCCAAACTTGCTGGATATAATTTTTATTTCCAAAGTGAGCAATACAGATGCATGAATCTTAGCTAGACCTTTTCTAACCACATTACCAAATATCTCTTCTTTCTAGCTGGATCTGGGCACAGTACATTGCTTTTCTAGGGAAGTTGACTCCATGAAAGTTTTCAAAGAAATAAATATCATAACCTTTTGGGTTAATTGAGTCTATTGTTTTGTAAGGACTTTATAAGGACTGACCTAAACCTTTATGGCGCATTCGAAGTCACTGTCCTGTGCTTGCCTTTACCATTATAAAAAATTAAAAACAGCTGCTTACCTCTGCCTATTCCTTTTCACATCCTTGAAATATATTGGGAGGTTTTCCCCTTCATATTTCTACACTAAATAGGCCTAGTTCCCGTGACCTTTCCTTAGAGAGACAATTTTCCAACCATTTAATCATTTTCATTGCTCTTCTTTGGACATACTCCAAAGTCTCTATCCCTGGGTGGGCCCCCAGTGGTCATCGTGTTGGGGGATAGACCCCTAAGCAATGCTGACTAACTTGGAAGTTACTTCATTAGAGGCACATAGCATGAGCCTGATGTCATTCTACCCATGTGGCTATACCTCATTTTATGTAACTTCACTATGTAAAAATTCAGAGATAGCTTAAAAATATACTCTGCAAGATGATTCATCAGAGAACTTCTAGAAAAATAATATGTCTAAAATGGGATTTGTTTTTCAAAATCTATGTATTATGTACAACTTCTCAGAGAATATTTATCATGTGAGATGAAATACACAATAGCCATCTATTCATTCACTCATTCCCTCTTCTGATTATTCAAGAATGTTTGTCAAATGTCCAGTGATTTCTGATAACCACTGGGAATATAAAAATGAATACCTCACTTACCATGGCTCCTTAGCTTGAGGAGTATGCAGCCCAGAGAGACAACATGTAAATTGTTTGACTTTTGTGGGTTTTTTTTGATGTTTATTTATTTATTATTTTTTATATTTTAACTTTATTTTTTATTTTTAAAATTTACATCCAAATTAGTATATAGTGAAGCAATGATTTCAGGAGTAGATTCCTTAATGCCCCTTACCTATTTAGCCCATCCCCTCCTCCCACAACCCCTCCAGCAACCCTCAGTTTGTTCTCCATAATTATGTCTCTTTTGTTTTGTCCCCCTCCCTGTTTTTTATATTTTTTTTTGTTTCCCTTCCCTTATGTTCATCTGTTTTGTCTCTTAAAGTCCTCATATGAGTGAAGTCATATGATTTTTGTCTTTCTCTGACTAATTTAACTTAGCATAATACCCTCCAGTTCCATCCACGTAGTTGCAAATGGCAAGATTTCATTCTTTTTGATTGCTGAGTAATACTCCATTGTATATATATACCACACCTTCTTTATCCATTCCTCCGTCGATGGACATTTGGGCTCTTTCCATACTTTGGCTATTGTTGATAGTGCTGCTATAAACATGGGGGTGTGTGTGTCCCTTGGAAACAACACACTTGTCCCTGTGGATAAATGCCTAGTAGTGCAATTGCTGGGTCATAGGATAGTTCTATTTTTAGTTTTTTGAGAAACTTCCTTACTGCTTTCCAGAGTGGCTGCACCAGCTTGCATTCCCACCAACAATGCAAAAGAGATCCTCTTTCTCTGCATCCTCGCCAACATCTGTTGTTGCCTGAGTTGTTCATGTTAGCCATTCTGACAGGTGTGAGGTGGTATCTCATCGTGGTTTTGATTTGTATTTCCCTGATGATGAGTGATGTTGAGCATTTTTTCATGTGTCGGTTGGCCATCTGAATGTCTTCTTTGGAGAAGTGTCTATTCATGTCTTTTGCCCATTTCTTCACTGGATTATTTGTTTTTTGGGTGTTGAGTTTGATAAATTCTTTATAGATTTTGGATACTAACTCTTTATCTGATATGTCATTTGCAAATATCTTCTCCCATTTGTCGGTTGCCTTTTAGTTTTGCGATTTTTTCCTTCACTGTGCAAAAGCTTTTTATTTTGATGAGATCCCAGTAGTTCATTTTTGCTTTTGTTTCCCTTGCCTCCAGGGACGTGTTGAGTAAGAAACTGCTGCGGGCAAGATCAAAGAGGTTTTTGCCTCCTTTCTCCTCGAGGATTTTGATGACTTCCTGTGTTACATTGAGGTCTTTCATCCATTTTGAGTTTATTTTGGTGTATGGTGTAAGAAAGTGGTCCAGGTTCATTCTTCTGCATGTTGCTGTCCAGTTTTCCCAGCACGACTTGCTGAAGAGACTATCTTTATTCCATTGGATATTCTTTCCTGCTTTGTCAAAGATTAGTTGCCCATACGTTTGTGGGTCCATTTCTGGGTTCTCTATTCTGTTCCATTGATCTGAGTGTCTGTTCTTGTGCCAGTACCATACTGTCTTGATGATTACAACTTTGTAGTACAGCTTGAAGTCTGGGATTGTGATGCCTCCTGCTTTCGTTTTCTTTCTCCAGATCACTTTGGCTATTCGGGGTCTTTTCTGGTTCCATACAAATTTTAAGATTACTTGTTCTAGCTCTGTGAAGAATGCTGGTGTTACTTTGATAGGGATCACATTGAATATGTAGATTGCTTTGGGTAGTATTGACATTTTAATAATATTTGCTCTTCCTATCCAGGAGCATGGAATCTTTTTCCATTTCTTTGTGTCTTCTTCAATTTCTTTCATCAGCTTTCAATAGTTTTCAGTGTATACATTTTTCACCTCTTTGGTTAGATTTATTCCTAGGTATTTTATGGTTTTTGGCATAGCTGTAAATGGGATCAATTCCTTGATTTCTCTTTCTGTTGCTTCATTGTTGGTGTACAGAAAGGCAACCAATTTCTGTGCATTGGTTTTATATCCTGCAACTTTGCTGAATTTATGAATCAATTCTAGCAGTTTTTTGGTGGAATCTTTTGGGTTTTCCATATAGAGTATCATGTCATCTGCAAAGAGTGAAAGTTTGATCTCCTCCTGGCTGATTTGGATGCCTTTTATTTCTTTGTGTTGTCTGATTGCAGAGGCTAAGACTTTCAGTACTGTGTTGAGTAACAGTGGTGAGAGTGGACATCCCTGTCTCGTTCCTGACCTTAGGCGGAAAGCTCTCAGTTTTTCCCCATTGAGGATGATATTAGCGTCGGGTCGCTCATGTATGGCTTTTATCATCTCGAGGTATGATCCTTCTATCCCTACTTTCTTGAGCGTTTTTATAAAGAAAGGATGCTGTATTTTGTCAAATGTATTCTCTGCATCTATTGAGAGGATCATATGGTTCTTGTCCTTTCTTTGATTGATGTGATGAATCACGTTGATTGTTTTGTGGATATTGAACCAGCCCTGCATCCCAGGTATAAATCCTGCTTGGTCGTGGTGAATAATTTTTTTAATGTATTGTTGGAGCCAGTTGGCTAATATCTTGTTGAGTATTATTGCATCCATGTTCATCAGGGAAATTAGTCTGTAGTTCTTCTTTTTAGTGGGGCCTCTGTCTGGTTTTGGAATCAGGGTAATGCTGGCTTCATAGAAAGAGTTTGGAAGTTTTCCTTCCATTTCCATTTTTTGGAACAGCTTCAAGAGAATAGGTGTTAACTCTTCCTTAAAAGTTTGGTAGAATTCCCCTGGAAAGCCATCTGGCCCTGGAGTCTTGTTTTTTTGGCAGATTTTTTATTACTAATTCGATTCTTTACTGTTATGGGTCTGTTCAAATTTTCTATTTCTTCCTGTTTCAGTTTTGGTAGTGTATATGTTTCTAGGGATTTGTCCATTTCTTCCAGATTGCCTATTTTGTTGGCATATAATTGCTCATAATATTCTCTTATTATTGTTTTTATTTCTGTTGTGTTGGTTGTGATCTCTTTCATGCTTGATTTTACTTATTTGGGTCCTTTCCTTTTTCTTCTTGATCAAACTGGCTTATCAATTTTGTTAATTCTTTCCAAGAACCAGCTTCTGGTTTCATTGATCTGTTCTACTGTTTTTTTGTTGTTGTTGTTGTTGTTGTTTTTATAGCATTAATTTCTGCTCTAATCTTTATTATTTCCTGTCTTCTGCTGTTTTTGGGTTTTATTTTCTGTTCTTTTTCCAGTTCCTTAAGGCCTAAGGTTAGGTTGTATATCTGAGATCTTTCTTCCTTCTTTAGGAAGGCCTGGATTGCTATATACTTTCCTCTTATGACTGTCTTTGCTGCATCCCAGAGGTTTTGGGTTGTGGTGCTATCATTTTCATTGACTTCCAATTTCCTCATTTTAAAAATGAATTTATACAATGACAATTTCTGTTTCGTAGAACATTAAATAAGAGATGCATGTGGATAGTATGACAGAACATCTTATTCTCTTCCAGAGCCTTCCCTATAGCAGACAATTATATTGGCTGAATTAAGAAACATGAGTAAATAAGTGAAACATGCAGGAAAACTGATTTTTACAATAGATTATAATAGGCAATATAATGAGATTATGAACAAAGTCTTATGGAGGAACAGAAGAGCAAAACACTAAGCCTATATGTGGAGATTCTAGGAAACATGTAGAAAGTAATATGTAACTGTGTAATTAAGGACAAGGAAATGTATACTAGGTGAAAAATGTGAGGGAGGGCATTCCAGACAGAAGGGAGAACAGGTGTAAAGGCATTGAAATACAAGTAGGTATAGCAAGTTAAGAAACTATGAGAGGTTATGGGACTCCTGTGTGGCTCAGTTCGGTTGAATGTCTGACTTGGGCTCAGGTCATGATCTTGTGGTTCTTGAGTACAAACCCTGCATCAGGCTCTGTGCTGACAGCTCAGAGCTGGAGCCTGCTTCCAGATTCTGTGTTTCTTTCTGTCTCAGCACCTCCCCCACTTGCCCTCTGTCTCAGTCTCTGTCTCTCTCTCTCTCAAAAATAAATAAACATTAAGAAATTGTGAGAAGTGAGGTACATTTTAAATAGGGGGGTTGGATGGAGGAGAATTATGAGTGATAGGGCTGGAGAATTAGGCTGGGGTCGAGTTGAAGGGTCACAGGAGCAGTCTTAGAATTTATCCTTCATGCAATGGAGAGAAGGTGAGATTTTAAGCAAGAGGATGAGGTTCCAAAAGAAATTGGGAAAAAAATTAGTAGTATAATTGACAAAAATAAAATAGGATGAAATGGGAAGAAAAGAGAGTGGTGGCATAGAGCAGTTATGATATGATATGAAGCCTACTGAGGTGATCCAGGGAGAAGATGAGGAAGATCTGAACTAATACTGGCAGTGGAAATAGAGCGGAGAGCTCAGATTTGGGAGAGATTTTCATGAGTGAAATTAATCGAATTTGGTGCACAGTTGTTTAGGGCTTCAGATGAGGGAGGTAGAGGAGTATATGTTGACCTGTTTAGAAGATTGCATACAATAGAAACAATTATAGGAGGATGAGAAGTGGATGAAAATAAATTATGAGTTCAGCTTTGGTCAAGTAGTTTAAGTCTTGCTCTACAGAGTTGGAAATTAGAATGTGTGGCTTGGAAGAGAGATTTGGAACAGAAATGTGGACTTGGGAATTGTTAATCTAGACAGTCATTGAAGGCTGAGAATAGAAGTCTCACATGGAGTTTGAGATCCTTTTTGGTGCCTATCTATTGACCATTTTGTATCATACTTACAAAAAGTGTTCTTCTTTCAAATATAGATCACCTTAGAATAGTTTCTTTGGTATAATTTAGTCAAATTTCTTTGTGCATCTGTCATTAATTTATTTAAAGCTTCATTCTGTTTGTAAGAGACTAGACCTTTTACCCAAAATGCATCTCTGTCTCCAAAATCATTTGCCAAAAGGGATCTGGCCCAAAAGCATGGGACCGCATCAAGTGCACTTCTTCTCTTGAAGCCCAAATGACAGGAATGTGCAGGAATACTGGGTTGCATTACATAAACAGGGGACTTTACTAAAGTGGGAAGAAATGATAGCTGCTTGTGATGTCACTGTAAAGAAAAACATTGATCAAAGATCCATTTGGAACGATTTAGAGCAAACTATCCCTCCATCAGTTCTGCTGTTCCTGAAATCCAGATCTCTTGCACACATGCCTTCTCTGTCTTCCAAGCCACAGTAAAGTTCTCATATCTGACTTGTGACTATTGGGTTGCTTTGTGAACATTGCCCCACTCAACATCAAATACTTTTGTTAAGCAGTTATATGACTGAGCAGCCAAATAAATCCTGAGCCATTATAAGCTGTTGGCTTCTGTTAACTAGCTAAAATTATGCATAAGATTCTTTCAAATGACATCACTTCTAAATTATCAATACTGACATCACTTCTAAATTATCAATACAGAATGTTTGAGAGTGTTAATTTTAAAAATTTATAAATGCTCTTGCCTTTCTCTAAATAAACCTATGTTCTAAGACCTTCTGGAATTAAAAAAAGCATTTCAATTGTGATTAGAATCATTGTGTAAAATAAGAGACTCTCTTGTGCATGTCTCATTTTTATTTTTTCTAGCCCTGGGGTAGAGAACAAGGGAAAGAATTCTGCTGCATTTAAAAGATAGAGCTCTCAGGATGTGTCTAAAAATTATCATTAAAAAAATAAATGCTAAAGAGGTGGTCTGATCGGAGGAGACTCTGAAGAAGGAATGTTTTTACACTGTTAAACTGTTTCTTCACGATGTCATGTTACCCCCATGCTCTAAACATTCACAGTACTCTCACAGCAAGGGATGGGCATTTGTTTGTACCTTTTTCTAATTAGAAACAAACCCCTGATCTCTATAATGATAATCCATTTCAGAGCTAATAGTCTGTGAGTTGTTCACTTCGTGAATGAAACTTGTTTGGAAATCATTTTGCATTACAAAATATATTTCGCTGGATTTTCATTTTCGAACTGCCCTGTGACTCATTTCTCCTAGCCCTATTAATAGCAGGTAAGAACCAGCTAAAATTATAAACAAATTCATGTGGATGTGTGTATGGATGCCAGTGCACATGCATCGGAAAGAAAATGGCTTCACACAAAAGAGGGATTTAAAAGGTGAGAGTTTTAGGCCCTTTGGATAATTTTCAAAAAGCTAATTCATGAGGTGAAGGATCACTGACTACGTCTTTAATCAGACCACAGTGGTATGCACTGATAGAATTGTTTATAGAGCAATGCTACGTGCCTGTAACAAAAGCATACTGGGGCTTCCAGACTTTTCTCTCTCTCTTTTTAAATGTTGGTTTGTTTTTGGTAGAGAGAGAGAGACAGAATGCAAGTGAGGGAGGGCCAGAGAGAGAGGGAGAAACAAAATCCGAAGCAGGCTCCAGGCTCTGAGCTGTCAGCGCAGAGACCGATGTGGGGCTTCAACTCACAGACCACAAGATCATGACCTCAGCTAAAATTGGACGCTTAACCAACTAAGCCACCAGGCAACCTGCTTCTAGTCTTCTCTCTTAACTGCCTTTCAGTTTATGCTTCTCTACCTTTTTTTTTTTTTCTATAGTAAGTCAATTTAGGCAGTTTTTATGGAAGGATACTTTTTGTATGATATTTTGAGACATACGTGTATAATAACCAATAAAATTTAGAAACCCCCCAATTTTTTTCTACCACAGGTAAGAGGCTGTCATTTCTCTTTTACTATATTAATCTTCATTACAAAAAACAAATTCTATGACAATTTAGATATTCCAAATAAAGCTACAGACATGTTAAGGTTTTAAATAAACCTTACTATATAAAAAAGATTCCATCATTTTTAGTAACTACACATTTATTTCTCATTGCAAGTCTTCTTCAATCCCTAACAAAAATCTTTGCATAATTATTTGTTTTTTTTTAACTTTACGTTCTTTGTGGGGAACGGAGACGCCACGTAGTCATTTAAATTTTATGTTTGCAATTTCTTACTTTTTCTCTAAGAACTTTAGTAACCAAATGATTTAGCTCATGATGCTTCCGTGGATTAACCCACATCTGTTCCATAAATCTAGAAAGATTTCTGACAATTGCCAGTATTTTTTTATGGGAATGATAGACTAAGATCAAGCCTTTTCTTGTATTTATGTGTCTGATTTATATATATTCCTTCCTGGAGGGATCTGCTGTACCCAGCAAAATGGTTATAATGTGGAATCTAAAAAGGGTTATCAGAGAAATCAACAGTTAAATTTTTATTAATACCCTATTCAGGCCTGCATCCGTGTCATATTTGGAAAGAAAATTAGGGATCTTAAGTTAAAAGATTTGGGTTAAATATTCCAGATATGATAATGCCTTTATTCATTCATCCACTAACAGATATTTATTGAACATTTATTATGTTTTAGGCACTGTATTAAATCATGATGTAGGCTTACTCTATGTGTCTTTGAGCAAGTTACTTAACTAAGACCTTCAGCATTTGAATCTGCAAAAGAGTGAAAATTAGGCCTTCGTAACTGAGTAGATGCTGTAATACAAACCCTGCCATAGAGTGCTTATACATATCCCCGCTGGTTCCCAATTCAGGAGCCTGGGTGATCTTCTGAAGTAGGAAATGTTCTATGAAAATGTTCTAGGCCAGACATAAAGGGAAAGTAGTTGATATTACACTTTGGCATCACGGTCATCTGTATTTTCACAATAAAGAAAAAGAAGGTGGCATGAGGAATGATGGGAACCCAGCAGGATTGTCCCAAGGAACTTTGGACAGATCTGTCTTCAAATCCTAGACCCACCTAATTGTTATGTGAGTGACTGTGCTAGTTACTGGGCCTCTGTGAGACTGTTACCTCATCTGTTAAATGGGATAACAATATTGCACCCGCAAGATTGTTGAGTTAAATGTGATAATCCTTGCAAGAAACCTAGCACAGTAGATGGCGGTAATTATTGTTGTTGTTAGTGTTGCTATAATCAAGGATCCCTTGGAAACTCTACTGATTTGTCAGTTATGTTGCTATCTGTCCTTTTAAACATGCTTTTCCTGAGTTAACAGTACAATGACAAGTGGAGTCATAAAATTCCATGGCAATTTGAGAAGTCCATCTGTACTTTTAAAGGAAAAACGACTGCGAGAACAATCCCTGAATGGAACTACTATTCATTTGGACAGATATGCAGGTGAGGTCATACATAGACTTAATGTTGGGCCTCTAGGTAGAAAAATAACCAGCCCTTTTCTACTTAAAATTTCATAGGCTTTCTTTGAACAAATCCATGGCATCTCATAAACTAAAGAAAACGTTATTTCCTCTGAGTTAAAGAAAACCTCAATATGTTCTTCAGTATTATCTTCGTAATTGTTACTTGTTCATCTATTCATATTGTAAACAGTTTAGAAATGGTCTATTTATTTCCCTATGTCAGCATTCTGCTCTTTCTCATGTGTGCATTGCTTATCCATAGAAAATGATAGAAAATCCTCCATGTGAAAGGTTTAGTGAAAGTAACAGCACCAACATTCTTTTATCTGTGATGATGGAAAGATAATCCACATGTGAAAGCACTTGGTGCTTCAGCTTATTTTGAGTGACAGAAGCATAATAGAATCTCCTAAGCATTAACATTCTACAATAACACAGCATTGTCATCCTTTGTGTGATCCTGGCTCATACAAATCTCACTCAGTGTTTCAAATTCCTAACAAAAACTAGAGAAATACACCTCAAAGCTATTATGTAAAAATGGTTTAGAGATAGCTCTAAATCTTTAAACAAACCCTTCATGATATAAAAGTCCTATTTATATACTTCTCAAGGGATGTTTACGAACAGGATGAAAATTATGAATCTGGATCTCACAAGCATTTTGCATGCCTAAATCCTGAATACATTTTTTTTTCTGAAAGTATTAGCCTTTTATGTTCTTTCTCTGCATTTGATAATTTGGCTTGCTGTTATGCAAACAGCTTTAAGAATGCTGAGAGAAAATTCTATATCTATTTCAATTTAGAATTAAGGACATCATATAACCTTCCATTATCTCCTGACTTTTAATTTTAAAGAACAAAAACTATTACCTTTTGTTACTATCAGGTATGGTGAATCTTTGGCAATTCTGGAAATGGGAAGAATTTGTCAGCCATTTCCTCCCACATCTTTTTCAGTGCTCACCTTCTAGGAGGTGAGCTCTTCTGTGTTGCTCCCTGGCTGTCCTGAACTCTTGTCATATGCACTAAATCCAGACCTTCCTTTCCAGGCAGTGCTCTTGCTTCCAGTTATCCTTTCTTTGCACCCACTGGACCTTAACCGTCTTTGTTCTCATGCTCTTAGCTTTCTACTCCTAACCAGTGTTCAGGGAGGCAGCATGGTAGGGGTAGAAAGAGAATTAAGCTGGAAATACAGACTTGAGTCAAAGTTCTGGTCAATACTTGTGGTATGGTCACCTATACATGGCCCTGCTTTAAGTGCCTGCTATGTGATAACTCATTCATTTATCAAAAACAGTCATGAAAGCAGGTACCATTAGGTTAAATCACTTGCTTAAAGTCACACAGCTAGCAAGGAGGGGGAAAGATTATAGTCCAAGTGGTCTAGCTCCAGAGTCTGTGTGTTTAATTGTCTACTATACTGCCAATAATTCATCCTGTGGACTTCTCTTGGCCTCAGTTTCTTCTATCAAATGCGAGAGTTGACCTAAAATCTCAAGGATCACTTGCCATCATAAAAGTACAGGTCTAAGTACTAGCTCAACAGAATCAACCAAGTTACATTTAAAGCTAGACCTACAGCAGCACCTGGGGGGCCCAGTCAGTCGAGCATCCGACTTCAGCTCAGGTCATGATCTCACAGTTCATGAGTTCGAGCCCTGCATTGGGCTCCGTGCTGACAGCTCAGAGCCTGGAGTCTGTTTCAGATTCTGCATCTCCCTCTCTATCTCTTCCCCTTCCCCCTTGATCTCTGTCTCTCTGTCTCTGTCTCTCTCTCTCTTTCAAGAGTAAATAAATATTAAAAAATAAATAAATAAAAGCTAGACCTACAATTGCTTTTTGACTAGAGACAGAAGACACCAAATAAAATTTTGTTTGCTTAACATCAAATACTGGTGATATTGGGAATGGTCTTCTCTTACGTCACCATAAGTGGGGATGCAATTGACAGCTGATGTCTGGGTATATAAATAAATATCTACACACCTGTGATTATGCAATGTAACTTAACATGTTGTATCAGTTAGAATTTGATTTTTCTATATATAAAGAAAACACAAAATATCAATGGCTTTCTCAAGACAGAAGTTTATTTCTCCATGTGGAAGAAGTCAGGAGATAAGGGTTCCAGAACCTGAGGTAAATTAATCATCTTGATTCTTTCTCTAGTCCCACTCTACCCTCTTAGCTCATGTCTTCCATCCTTCAGATCAGCTCATGGTCTAAAATGGCTGTATTCTATACAGAAGGAAATAGAAGGGAGCAAGGACCAAAAGCCTTCCTCCCATATGAGTCAGCCATCTTTAAACACATTTCACTGAAGACTCATCAAGCACTTCTACTCAACATTTCCACTTATATATCTCTGGCCAGAATTTAAAGTTAATCTTATCCTCAAAGTAGGCTGGAACATGTTCTCTCTTAGCTGGGTGCTTTAAAGAAGAAAATCACCATTCAATGATGAATAAAGAAGAAAAGAATGGGTATTGAGTGACAAAAGGGAATTTTGATAACCATTGATGAGATAGCTATAGAAATCTACAAAAGAATAATAGCAGTGATATGAAGAAGTCCAATTTAGGAGGTATTTAAGGTAGAGTCAATAGGACTTAATGATTAATTGGATGTGAGGGATTAAAAAAAAACCATGGAAGAGTCAAAGTCAGTGACTAAATTGAAGTGACAAAGTAGATGGAAGCACCATTCTCAGATAAAGAACATGAGGATAAACTGATTACATGGAGAAGATGACCCAATAAATTTTACCTTTGTTAAAATTCAGGTATGTAGAGAGGAATCAAAAAGGAAATCCAGAAGGAAGTTGAACATTAAGGACTGAAGCTCAGTAAATTAATCTGGGCTAGAAATATGTAGATGTGTGAGCAGCTGGCATTATAGAGAGTAACTGAAATAATTGGAATTGGCAAGTTCACCTGGGAAGAGTTTGAAGAATAAGAAGAGAATATAGACTAGGACTCTGCTCCTGAGAAACAACTACCCTTAAAGATGGGGAGAGAGGGACACCTGAGTGACTCAGTTACATGTCCGACTTTGGCTAAGGTCATGATCTCGCGGTTGGTGAGTTCAAACCCCACATTGGGCTAGCTGCTGTCACCAAAGAGCCTGCTTCAGATCCTCTGTCCCACTCTTTCTGCCCCTCTCCAGCTTGTGCACTCTCAAAAATAATAAATAAATAGATGTTTTATAAAAAAGTTGGGGAGAGAAAGAAGAGTGAATACAAATACAGGGAGATAGGAGGAAAGCCCGGAGAGCTTGGGATCATTCAAGCCAGAATAAGAGTTTCAAGTTGAAAAGAACACCTAATGGTATTAGATGCTACAGAAGAGCTGAGCGAAATAAGAACTAAAAAGATATTTTTAAAGATCATTTAATCCCAATGAAGTTCTCAATGGCTTTGAATGGAAGTTTTGTGGACTCAGTGAAGAAACAAGAAAACAGTGAAATAAGAAGTACACAAAAGGTGAGGAATGGAGATAATATGTGCAGACCACTTTTTTAAAAGGTTTGTTGTGAAGAGAGTAAAAGAGGATGATAATTGGGGAAAGATATGGAATCAAGGGAGAAGAAAATCAATACAGTGAGTTTTGCCAAGGCTATTGCAAAGTTAGATTACTTTTAGGTAGGAGTAAAGATATTTAATTCACTGTGATAGGAAGGAAGAAGAGAAGATTTAGAACCAGCTCCACCTATTTGTTGAAAATAAGAATTTAAAAGAGTTTCAGTATGATGCCTTTCTTTTCTCTGCAAAGTAACGGTCAAGTCCTCAGCTGAGAGAAAGGGTGGAGGGTTAAAAATTGTAGAGCAGTTTGAAATGACTCTGGACAATGAGAATGTGGACCAACAAATTTTAAGGGATGCTGGTAATGGTCAAGGACATGATTAAGGTCAAAGACTTCAGAAGGCTTGTAATCCTCTTCCTCTTCTCCTCCTCCTCCTTTTGTTTCTTAACTTATACACATTTCCATATTTCTTGTTAGTTTTTTCCTAGGTACTCTATTTCATATTTTGATTTCTATTAGGATATTTTCCATAATATTTTCTAACTAGTTATTGCCAACATAAATCTATTTCAACTTACTGTATTAGTGTCTGGCCTCCATGATAAAATTTGTTATCCAGAGTTGTTTTATCAGATATAAAATATATCTGATATATATTTTATCAGATATATATATATATCTATATATATAGATAGATATAGATATAGATATATCAGATATATCCGATATAAAATACCTATGCAACTAATAACCATTTCATCCCTCATTGCTAAAATATATTTCCCAGTCTTGTCCCTCTTCTATTTAGTGACTACAACTTCTGAATAATTATGAATAACAAAGGTTACAGAAATAATCCTTTTCTTTTTCTGGACTTTAATAAGAATGTCTTCGGTGTTTCACCACTTATTAAGATTCATTTATCTCATAAATATTTATTGAGTACCTATCATGTGTTGTGATTGTATTAGGTGCTGGTTATACTGTGGTAAAATAATTTGACACTCTTTTATTTTTTAATTTTTTTTTTTAACGTTTATTTTATTTTTGAGACAGAGAGAGCAAAGCATGAATGGGGGAGGGTCAGAGAGAGGGAGACACAGAATCGGAAACAGGCTCCAGGCTCTGAGCTGTCAGCACAGAGCCCGATGAGGGCTCGAACTCACGGACCGCGAGATCATGACCTGGGCCGAAGTCCGCCGCTTAACCGACTGAGCCACCCAGGCGCCCCGACACCCTTTTCAATGTTACATAATTTAAAGTCTGGTAGAGAAAAAAATTTTAAGGTTATAAAGATATGGTCTCATAATTTGTGATAAGGGTTATGAATGAAGAAAGGTGAGACTCTATGAGACAAAAAAAATGTGAGCCCTAATTTAGAATGAAGGATCAAGTAATTCCTCTCTGAAGAAGTGACATTTAAGTTAAAACATAAAAATGGAGTCAGAATTATTTAAAAAAATCAGGTCAAGGTGCCAAGGTAGGGATAAGTAAGAGGAATTGGGGGTTTAATTAATGCAAGAACATTAGTGGGATCACAGATTGAGATTACTGTTTAGTTTGGAAGGCATATGAGAGCATATACTGAGTGCTTAATGAATGTTGACACTATATATAATTTTAGATGATAACTTGAATCCTTTCTTATACCAAGAAAGTTAAATTTTAGACTTTGCTAAGATGAGTGTTTAAAAATAGGAACAATTTAAAATGTTATTAATAGGCCCTACAGTTGTATCCTGAGAGATGATCGATCATATGGTTTTTCTTCTTTTACCTATGAGTATGATAAATTATGTGAACTCTCCTTTCATTCCAAGAATCTCACTGGGCCATGATATGTTTTTTAAATATAATTTTTCATTTCATTGGCCTGTAACTTAGAGATTTTATAAATATATCAACAAATAAGTTTTTGAGAGACTTTTTGGTTATTATTTATTTGTTTGGGCTTCTTTGATATAAGTAACTGTCAAACATATAGTTACCAAATTTATTTTAACTTTATGAAATCAAGTGGAATTTTTCTATTTTTCTGTTTAATGTTTGAAAACAGGTTTAGCAGCATAGGAACTTTCAAATAACACTGCTGTGAAACCATTTGACTTTTGTGATTTTGAGGAGCACACATTTCTTTGACAATTTTATCAATTATTTCTGGTTACATATCTACTAAGGTTTTATGTCTCTTTTTAAGTCAGTTTTGGTAATTTATATTTTCCTACTTTCAGTGACTCCTGAAGCTGGACTGTTTACACTGTTTACACTGATTTCTAACTGGTCTCACTCAATTCCAGTTCATTCTTTTCATTGTACAGTCTGTGTGATCTCTCAAAATTGTCATTCTAATTAATTTATTTCTCCTCTGAAAACCCTTCAACAACTCTCTATTTCCCTCAAGATAAAATACAAACTCCTGACACAAGATAGGAGTTGTGAGTCTCTTCATTACTCTAAGATGACATCAATTATCTTGCTCTCCTTTCACTTCGATTCCCAGAATATTCTAGGTTCACCTTTCCCCTGGGCATTCACTTCTGTTATTTCTGCTAGTTGAAATTCCTTTTTCCTCCTACTTCCCAAACACTGGGTAACTTTTCATATCCTTCAGGTTTCTGCTCAGATGTAACTTTCTCCAGAAGTCCTCCTTAACTTCCAAAACTGTATACTATGTGTCCTCCCATATGGGACCTGTACCTATAGAAGGACAATAAGAGAGTGTTTGGTCACCTGTCTCTGTCTCACACAAGGGACTATAAAAGCAAGTTGAGAGGAGAAACATTGTGTTATTCATCTTTGTATTTTCAATATTTGGAATAAAGGCTGGCACTTAGAAGGTACTCAATAAATATTCATTGAGTGTTGAATGAATGACAGGTTTGAATGACTTCCAATTACACTGAAATTTTTAGCAACTCACATTTCTTTTCCAAAGAATATTGATTATTTTCCAAAATATTCAACTTAGTTATCAGAGAAATAACATATTTTTCCCATTCACATATCATCAGGCTATATAATATTTAATTTAATTATGCAATTATAAAAACAAGCACAACTTGCATAGGGAAGCTTAGGACTAAAACCTTGACTCTTGCAAGGCACATAGCTAAACCCAAGAGAACAGAAAAAATTTGCTAGCTAGAAGCACAGAAATGGGCAGCATGTGTTCATTTGTCAGTTGGTTAAGTGAAAGTTTCTTAGAGTTTTCACTAGGTACAGAGAGAGCTCACAATCTAGAAATAGTTGTTGAAGTTTATTGGTGAATTTGATTAGTTGGTTTCAAAAAACATATTTTGTCATGCAAGATAAGAAATGGTTAAGGCTAAAAGATTGCGCAAAATGTCCTCATTAACATGGAAGTTTAACTAAGACTACATCATTACAGTCTGATATTTAGGTCCAAGGAGCTGGAGACTGAACAGTACAGAAGGGAGGAGAATAAATCATATAAAGAGAACTTTTCTTTTTCTTGGTACTAGAAATACTCTGGGAAAAATTCCATAGTACATAAAAGAAAATTTTATATGTGAGCCCCGATGCTTCTGTACATTTCTCCTATCTCCTATTCAATTTCCGCCTCAGGTATTCCAAAATATTCTATTTTCTAAAATTTTTTGGAACGTCTTGATTTTTAGACTTGATTTTTTTTTTGTTTCTTATTAGCAAAGCACCACTTAACCATTCCACTGATATATGTCAAACAAACAAATATTTATACCTAAGCTGGATATAAGTATAAAACTTCTGCTTTGAAAAACATTTAGCCTACGCTATTTCGGATGTATCTTTTGAATCATTTATCCTATTGCTGCCACTGGGGTAGTGTGCATTTTATTTGGAGGACTCAGAACTCAAGTCACCTGCCGAAGGAGTGAAGAAACTCGGCTGGAGCTGATTTACATGGTTTTATTAGTCCCCTTTTGTCCATCTATCCCTGCAATATTAATTTATTAGAAATGTCTAGTCAATGTCTCCATTCTCACGTAGCACTAAGATAATTTATCTTCCATTAAATGTCTGCTGAAAATCTTAACCCTGGAATGCAGATATCTGCTAGGGAACTCAGTGCTGGCCAGCTGTAGGATAGAGGTAGAAACCTCATTCAAGTTGGGGTATTTCTTTCTCCCCCTCCATCTCCCTCTCTCCCCTAGGAATTGGCAATTAGCGTACTGAGTCAGTTCATTGAGCATATTGTACTAGACAATTACCTAGAGCTGGACTTTGAGTTGGTGCCAAAGCCAATAAAAGGTACATTTATGGAAGAGCCAAAACTAAAGAGGCTTTTAAGAAAACAGGTTAAAAACAAAACAGATGTACAGAAAAGCAGAGAAGGGATGTGGCTACAGAGACAGAGAGGCAAAGTGGCTGCCTGATGACTTTTAGATCTACTGAAATCCAGCTAAACCTCAAGCACTTTATTTCCTTGAGTTTTTCTAATATCTCTTCAATAAACTTGCTAATTTTCATAGTTTAAGTGGGTGTATGTGTCTTGGAACCAAATGATTCCTGGCTCGTTCTTTGTACCATATTGAGAATTTGAAAACAAGTAAACTTTCAGATGGAAAATGTGACTCATTGAAGAGTCAGGGTGAAGCTCAAGGAAAACATCGCCCCCTCCACCCCCACTCATGCTTTTGATATTTTTTTCCTTATAAATTGTAATGCCCAAGCCCCATACTGGTAGATATCAAAGTCAGAAACTTGCCTTTGATGCTCACATTCTCTTCTTTAATCCATTTGCTAGCTTATAGTTGTACTACCTTCTCTTTTTGGTACCTAGGGACTCATGCTTTCATCATTCTCCCTCTTACGACCAATTTCAGAAAAGTATCTGATAACATTTACTTACACAAAGGGAAAATAATTTTAATGCTATCTCTCTCTCTCTCTCTCTCTCTCTCTCTCTCTCTCTCCATGCACATGTGTCAGAGAGTTTCCCTTTTAACCGTATTACACGTGTTGAGATGCAAAATAACTCTTGAACTGGGAAATTCCAGCTGGAAATGGGACTTGTGTTTCAGGGGCAACCTGAACATGTTTGAAATAACTGCAGAGATGGTTGTCTCCTGTGTTTCCTCCATGTGAAGGCTTGTTCTGATTTGCGTTTGTCTGTGACAGTGTGTGGAATGTGAATATTTGAGAAGAGACCACCCTGCCTGTTTGGATTAGTGTCTGTATCTATTTTAACAAGTATGGTGCCTGGGAGTTCAGTTATTATGAGTTCAACTCTAGTTTGGGGTTCTGCATACATTTCAAGGGTAAAGGGCAAAGTACTTGTAGTCTTTTCTCTATGCTTCATAAGACTCTTTGAAATATAATATTTTCTTGTAAGTGGACGTGTCTTCAAAATGAGCCAGCTAGTTGACAGATAGCTTGCATATGCTTATGGATAAGTACATTCATAACATACAACTATTCAAAAATGCCAGAATTGTTTTCTCAAAATTCAATTTTGCATAGTTCTGGTAATTAACTCACTGTCAAACTCTGCATAAATTTGAATTGCTTCAGTCTGCAATTTCCAAGCTTCTAAGAAGCTTGAATGGAGATCAAACAAAAACTCTCAACCTCACTAATGCCAGTGACAATATAAAACCAACTCCAAATTTTTTCCATCATGTAATCAATAAAATCATATGAATTTGTAAACAGTCCTGTCAAATCTCTGGAAGTATATATCCCCAGACTTGAGGTAGCCTGCAAGGTCACCGAAAAAAGCCTGAGGAAATTGGTTTTCTGTTAAACTCATCCAGGCTCAACTTAAACCTGATGTACTTAGATTCGTTTACTTTAAGGTATCATATCACAATTTCCTGCTACTGAATAATGATGCTGAAGAAGTTTTATTAGAGTCTTTATTAGGGAAGAGAGTACACAGCAGAATCACAGAAACCCAAGTGGGATAATTAGAGACGTGGACTTTATCTCAAGCCAGGTTCTTGATTCATGATAGAATTGGACATTTTATTCCTAAATCTTTCCATTTCAGGATAATGCATTAGCTCTGTCTCCAACTCTCCAAGGAATTGCAATGTTAGGTGATTGGATGTGCACAGATTTTAACCCAAAGTTAGGGACCTTGTTTTTGTCCCTAATGCTACTTGGTTTTTTATGGCTGCTATAACAAAATGTCATAGACTGAGTGGCTTATAAACAACAGAAATTTATTGTTCATAGTTTCAAGCCCGGGAAAGCCAAGATCACAGTGCCAGCTGATTCAGTGTCTGGTAAAGACGTGCTTTCTGCTTCATAGATGGTCATCTTTTCTCTGTATCCACACATGGCAGAAGGGGTGAGAGATCTCTCTGGGGCCTCTTTTATAGGGACTAATCTCATTCATGACAGGTCTATTCTTATGACCTAATCACCTCCCAAAGGTCTCAACCCAAACACCCTCACATTGATGATTAAGTTTCAACACATGAAACTTGGGGAAACACACTCAATATATGGCAACGATTATTAAATTTTCTAACATGAGGTCATTGATCCATTCATTCATCCCACTAATCTTTTTTGAGTTTCTATTTCTATGTGAGGAGGAAGAAATGCAGACATAAATAAGTTACAGTTTAAAGAGTTTATGGTTGCCAAATAATGTAGAATTACAGGAATAGGTATGTGCACATGTATTATGTGACCCGAAAGAGTGGCACTTAGCCCATTTTAGTGTGAGTAGGAGATCATGGGATGGGAGGGGAGGAAAAGAGAAGATGAACCAAGGAGGGTAATGATGCTTGGATTGAATCTTCAAGGATATCTAGGTGGAAACCAGATTAAGAAGACTGCTTGAGCAGAGGAACCCATAAAAACAAATAGCAGAGAACATGCTCTGGTGTGTGAGTTAACGGTAAGGCAAGAGCACTGAGGGGTTGGTGAGGCTGGAGAGAGAGGTAGGGGCCTGATGATGGAGGACTGGAGGTGCCATCAAGACCCATAAAATTCCGAATCCAAATATCTTGGATTATGGGAAAATGAACCATTTCCTAATTATCTGTGTAGCACCCAGATACAGCACATGTCTACCACTGAGTAAATGCTTAATAAATATTACCTGATTTGATTCTCCACCTCTGGCTCTTTGTATTTACTTATTTTTTTTTGTTTGTTCTCAAAAAGAGAGGCATTTTTACTTTTTAGATGATATTACAGGTTTTAATTAATCAGGTAAAACTGGCTGAACATGTTGAGTATATAAAATAATGTCAAACATAGCTTCATCCATTGTTTGATGTCTTACAGAGTACAAAATGGTTAGGACAACACAAATTGATTAACAAAAAATGAAGCACTCCCGTTTGATTGAGCAGTATCTAGGTGCTAAGCCTTGTGCTACCACTTGACATGTGAATTATTAACGTATACAACAACTTCACCCACTAGGTTCTACTATCCTCACTTTACATATGGGAAAGTGAGTGTCAGAGATGTGAAATGGGTTGCCCACACTCAGTTGATATGTACAGAGGCACAGTTAGCACCTCAGTTTGCTGGATCGAAACTTCTGGCACCACGGCACTTGCAACACTAGGTACACAAAATACACAGGAAGAACCTCTGTTTAGATTAATGCAAAAAGTTCACACACAGAAGAAGTTGACTTTTTTTCTGCATTTGCTGATAGTTGAGTTTATATTGCTAAATCATTTTATGAGATGTTTGACCAAAGCATTTAATAAACTCTGTGTTTTATATCACATTAATAGATCAGGTCCTTCTGACTTGGGATTGCTGAAAAAACCTCAAAACATCACTCCAAAATCTTTTGAAAATACCTCTTGGCTGAAGCTGCTTTAAATTGAGTTGAGAGAGGGAACCTTGTTTTTCCTCCTGTAGTTCTTGGAAGCCTTCTACTCTCTTTGTGGTTAGACATGCCCTTGGCATTTTTTCCTTCCAGGGAGACTGTCTGAATAGCAGCATTCAGGTTTTCAGAACTTCCCCCCTGCCTGGGACTGTAAAGTGAGGGCTTATAATGTACAGTTTGTTATTGGGCTCAAGTGATACAGCAACACACCCAATGCCCATTCTAAACAAAAATGAATGGAAGAATAAATGCAGGACATCCCATCAAGACAGGAAAATAATGGTAGCCAGACAAGATTTATATTTGGAGGAAAAAGTATGTAGGGCAATTGTATTCACACCTTGAGTTGTTTATAATGTCTGCTTTGTTTTTGCTAAAAAAGATAAAAACATCTCTAACCTCGTTGCATGGGGCTCAGTATATTTCCAGTTTTAAAAAATCCTTCCATTAAAGTATGTGAATAAACGGAGTAAAGAAAATATTTTTTAACTGCCAGTTAAAACCTTTCTTTCTCTTTAAGTGATTTTCCCTGGTATTTTAGCTAAAGAATAATTTATTCCCAATTACCTACCCCTAACTTTCCCAAAGTCTTTATTTTCTCTTTGTCTTTTTTCATACTTGGACTTCTCAACATACTTCTGCTGAGAAAACAGCCCCAAGTTTCAGAGCCTCAGACTCATTGGAAAACTCATTGGAAGATGGAGAATGTGATTGGTTCGTTTTCATGTCAACTTGACTGGGACACCAAGGGGTGGAAGCAGGGGTGGGGTGAAGACCAAACACTATTTCTGGGTATACGTGTGAAAGTGTCTCCAGAAGAGATTCGTGTTAGAAATGGTGGACTGCACGGCACCTACGTGGCTCAGTTGATTAAAAGTTTGACTTTGGCTCGGGTCATGGTCTCATGGTCCGTAAGTCCAAGCCCTGCATCCGGCTCTGTGCTGACAGCTCAGAGCTTGGAGCCTGCTTCAGGTTCTGTGTCTCCCTCTCTCTCAGCCCCTCCCCTGCTAGTGCTCGCTTGCTCTCTCTCTCTCTCTCTCTCTCTCTCTCTCTCTCTCTCTTAAAAATAAATAGTAAAAAAAAAAAAAAGAAATGGTGGACTGAAAAGGCCTTTTGCCCTCCCCAGTGTGAGCAGGCTTCATCCAATCCATGGAACAAAAACATGAAAGGAGTATTTATTCTCCCTGCATGACTGTATGAGCTGTGCCCTCAGTCTTCTCCTATCCTTCGACTAGGACTTAAACCATTGCCATTCCTGGTTCTCAGGCCTTTGGACTGGGTTTGGAATTTACCTCACTGTCTTTCTTGGGTCTTTGTTTGCATATGGAAGATTGTGGGATTTCTCAGCCTCCGTAATGGCATGAGTCAATGCCTTGCAATAAATCTCATTATGTATATAATATATCCTATAGAATATATTGTATTTTTTCTGTTTCTCTGGAGAACTCTAACATAGGGAGTATGTGCATCTTTAGAGACCTCCCAAGTCTATAGAAGTCTATTCAGACTTCTCTTTCTGCCAATATTTGGGTTTATGTCTTTAGTACACAGGTCCAAGATGGCACACAATCTGACAGTCCTCTATAGTCTTGAAGCCTTTAGCATTTCTTCTCCTGTCTGTCTTTTTCTTCAAAAGTTCAGACATGACTAGAAAGTAAACCAAATCTGCTGCCACCTCTCTTCCTTTCTTCCTTAACCTTTCTTTCTTCAAAATGTCCCCACTCTGCAAACCTTCTGGGACTTTAAACCTTTCTTTCCCCATCATAATTATCAGATCAGCATGGCTAGCAATCTCATTTTCTCAAGTTCAAGATAAATTCATTTGTAAATCATTTAAAATGCATTATTGATAGCTGATAATAATGTATTAAAATTGCTTTATCTTCCTAAAGGCATGAGCGATATGACATTTTAACACCCTCTCACAAGTAAAAGAGAAAGACCTTCTAAGAAGAAGCAGTCATTTTGTGCTACAAACAATCATTTCCTTGCTCCAGGAGGTGGCCCTCTCTGGACCTTCATGGATTCAGTCCTGACATTTAATCACCTCAGCCCTCAAATGATTTCTATCTGTCTCTCCATGGACAGAAAAGTGGTTTTCAACTCTTCATGTTGATGAAAAGTATTCATCAATATGTTTCTGCATTGGAGTTTTGTTCTTTTTCTTTTAGACTTAGGAAAGATCAAATCAATTTTAAAGAACCTATTATCAGAGAGCATCTGGTAATGTTCCATACATTTTTTTTCACAAACACGGAGACATTTCAATGAAAAGTATAACCCCTAAAGTAACTGTAGAGGAATATGTTGTTCTTACATTAAGGAAAGAATGAGGGATTCAGATTTAAATATGGTATTTTATCACATAACACGTAAGATCCTAGCATAAAGTTTTTGTCCAAGTGGCCCTTGTCCAATGTGTGTGTTTATATTGGCATCTCTTTTTGAATTTTTAAATAAACACTTGCCCTCTTACCATTGCATTTCCCTTAACATCTTCTAAAAGAGCTATGAGCCATATTAACATTGCTTATGATACATATAAAAAAACATTCTTTTTCCTGAAATTTGGTAAGAGTCTTAGATTTACAAAAAATCTTATAATTTCAAAAACATTATATATATATATATTATATATATGTAACATATATATATATATAATATATATATAGCTACATATATATAGCTATATATATATGTAGATATATATATATATTATATATATATTATATATATATATATATAATATATATATATATATATGTAGCTAATGGTAAAAGCTACACCAAACATTAAAACACTTGTATTTTCTCTCTTGAAAAAGGGTACAGTTTTATAAAATGTTGTTAGAATGCCTTAAATATCATGGCCCCTTAGATTTAAATTTATTCAGCAAACTGCTCAGTTTCCAATTTCTATTTTATTTTGTTTTGGGTGAGTCATTGAAAAAAGATAGTTTAGTACTTAACAGTAACAGGAAAGCTCCAAGCTTGGTCAAACAGTTTCAGGGTTGCTGATAGCAATTTCAAGTGATAGCATAGTCATGCATGAAATCATTCAGGGCACAGAAACTGAGAAACTAATTTATACACCACAGCAACAATTTACTATGCACCAAATAAGGATCAGACCAGGTTAGACACATTGTTGTCTCTAATCTTCACAACAATCCTGGAGGGTAGGAATTCTTGCTGTGATTTTACAGAAGAAGGGAAAACAGAAAATTAAAGCAACTGGCTTAAGGATACATAGTTGCCAAGTTTCAGAGTAGTGACTTCTAACTTAGTCTGCTGGCTCCCAAACCCATGTTCTTGCCACTACACCATCCTGCCTCCTTATGATTAAGAAAAATGTGCCTCTGAAACAGTTTTTTGTTTTTCCAAAAAATGTAATCTGCTTTAATTTTTATATGATATAATTTCTGGGATACATTAAAAAATAATGGTATCTGGGATAATGTTCTACAGTGCCAGTGAAACATTTTTAGGTCTTTTTTTGGTGAAAATAGTTTTCATATAGTATATAAAGGTTTATACAAAAGGTATCATACTATATGTATTGCTTTGCAACTTGACTTTTTTGTTGAAAATTGTTTTTGAGGGTCACCCTGGGTGGCTCAGTTGGTTAAGCTTCCAACTGTGGCTCAGGTCCTGATCTCACAGTTTGGTTCATGAGTTCAGCCCCACATTGGGGTCTCTGCTGTCATCATCAGAGCCTGCTTCAGATCCTCTGTCTCCCTCTGCCCCTCCACCCCCTGAAAAATAATCATTTAAACATTTTTTTTAAATAAAACTGTTTTCAGACTTGTCCATGTTGGTATCAGTAGCCCTAGTTCATTCATTCTTCAAATTTGTACCTATACCTAGATTATTTTTCTTTTTTTTTTAATGTTTATTTATTTTTTTTTTTTTGAGACAGAGAGAGACAGAGAATGAATGGGGGAGGGTCAGAGAGAGAGGGAGACACAGAATCCGAAGCAGGCTCCAGGCTCTGAGCCATCAGCACAGAGCCCGATGCGGGGCTCGAACCCAGGGACCGTGAGATCATGACTTGAGCCAAAGTCGGACGCCCAACCGACTGAACCACCCAGGCGCCCCTAGATTATTTTTCAATGTAATTGTACCAAATCATACTCCTGGCAGCAGTGTATGGGTACCCTCCCTTTTTAACACGGTGTATGGGTACCCCCATTTTTCAACAGCCTTGCTGCCATTCTTTTCTTACTAAGAGAAGCCTGATCTTTTTAGCAGTAACATGTCCAGTTTCCAAAAGTATATTTTCCAGTCTCCTTTGGTAATAGAGATGGTTATGGGATATAGTTCTGGCCAATGAGATAAAACCAGAATCTGTTGGATATTTCAAAAACATTTTTCATTGGTCAGAGAGGTTTCAGTCCTTTTTTTTTTTTTTTTGCTGCTTCCTTGTTTTCAAATTGTCCTAGGGTACAGGCATGAGGTTAGAGGTGGAACAGTTATCTTGACCCCATGAGATGTTAGTATGAGGGGGGAAAACGTACAATAAGGATGATGTAACAGAAAGATTGAAGGAACCAGGGACACTGATGAAGCTGCTCTATTGACAATGGACTGCCAATCTCTATGTCTGGTTAATGATCAAAGTATACCCTTATCTGGTGAAAATCATTGTATAGAAAAATGTATCACTCTATTTCTATTACAATCTTGGCAGGTTATTAATGTGTTTCAAAAGATGGTTTTTACATTTCACCCAGTATTTTTAAAGTTTTGTACTTAAAAATGTCAGAGTATTTAATCACCATTTTTTTGCCAAAAAATGAAGCCTCTTTAACTCTTCAAACTTTGAACTTTTAATGAATTCAATGTTCTGCATGCTGGTTGGGAAAAAAAAAATGTTAAAAGTCCATAGTAACTCAAATAATAATTCATTCAGTTCTTTCCATTTCTTCGTTTCATTTAATCTGCTTTTCAGTCCATTTTGTGGGGATACAATACTAAAATCTTCTGTGATTATAGCAATTAAAAAAATCAAGGAGGAGAAGCACTTCTGGAGTGACACCAGAAGGAGCTCTGCTGGCCCTCTCCCCAGCGAAACAACCATAACGGGTGAAAATCATTAAAAAAAATCATTTTAAGTATCTGGAATTTTTTTCTAAGGATACACAGCAAGTGGAGAAATATGTGGGAAAACATAGTAACCTCAGAAGACTGAGAGTCTGTCATTTCAGTTATACCCAACTCCCCTTCCACCCCCAGCTCAAGGTGAAGGAAGGTCTATTCTGGGCTTGGATAACCAAGAAGATGGGGGCTCCCTCTGCCCCTCAGCTTGTGGTCTATGATTACTTTTCCTCTCAGTGAGAGACAGGCCACAAGTTTTTCTCATCCTCCCCAGTTCAGTGTTGCAGAAACTTAATTCAGGCAAGCACTGAAGTCTGAGACCCACTCATTCCACCAAATTCCCAATTGATGATTGCCTTCATCCCGGTTTGTTCATTTAGGAGAGATTCCACATGAGGAAAGGAAAGCCAAGACCAAGTGCTACCATCCCCACTTAGTACTCTCCTCCCAGAGAAGGGATGTCTTTGGGAGATAAGCAGACAATTACATAGGTTCTGCAAAGGGCTGGAGGCAATCTGTCATCACAGAGAGCTTCATAGCTCACCCCAAGGCAACTGGTGTTATTTGGAACAGAGTATGGAGAAGTTCAAGCCTAAAGATTTTGTTGGCGGAGAAAAAGAATATTTTGGTGGTGAGTTTAGGGAAGGCTGGTAGCTTCATGATAGCAACAAGTGAAATGGTAGATTAACTAGAAGTTTAGTAAAGAGAAGCAGGGGAAAATATGCTAAGAAGTTCTATCCTGGGGCATGACCAAAACCCAAAGACTGGTCTCAAAGACTGACTTTGCAAAAAAGCTGACCTTGATGGATTTGTGGAGGGATTTATGTGCTAAAGCATTATTCAAGGAAAAGAAAAGCTATCAGCTATCATTTATTAAAGTTTAACAACTGGGAAAATATAAGACTAGAGGCAGATCAGTTAGAATCTTAGTCTAAAGATCAATGAAAAACAGCCCAGCTAAAACCAGAGTCATCTCTAAGCAAGATGGATATCAGGATGATTGCACATGTCTAAGGCTGTGCCTTCTGAGGGTTGACATTAGAGCCTGCACACTAAAGTGGAAGTAGAATTCACTGAAATAGTCTAGCCAAGTCACTAAGCAACTAAACAAGCAACAACTATAGTAAGCCCTCAGTTTGCAGGAAGATCAATACCCACAGTTGTTATGTCAAGTTTTCCACAAATAAAAATTGCAAAACATACAAAGAAACAGGAAAGTGTGAACAATACATAGGAAAGACAAAAATAAAAGAAAAGCAACAGAAACTACATTTGAAAGGGCATAAATGTTGGATTCAGTAAAGGTTTCAAAGCAGCTATTACAAATATGTTCAAGAACTAAAGGAAACCATCTTTAAAGAATTAAAGCCATGATGATGATGTCTTATCAAATAGACAATGTCAATAAAGAGAGAAATTATAAAAAAGAACTAAATAGAGTTTTTGATAGTAAAAGTAGAGTAAACAATGTGAAAAATGAAAACTAACTAAGGGGCTAAATGGCAGGTTTAAATTGACATAAGAATCAATGAACTTGAAGACAGATCAATAGAGATTTTGTAATTTGAAGAACAAATAGAAAAAAGAATGTAGAAAAATCAACAGCACTTGAGAGAAATGTGGGATGCCATAAAGTAGAACAGAAGTACCAGACAACATTTTAAAGAGAAAGGAGGAAAGAATTCTTTTAAAAATGGCTGAAATATCCCAAATTTGATTAAAAAAACATCATCTATCCAAGAAGCTTAATGAACTCCAATCAGGATGAATACAAGGAGATCAACGTCCAGACACATTATAGTCAAAAGTTTGAAAAACAAAGGTAGAGGGAAAATCGTGAAAACAGAAAGAAAAAAATGACTTCTCAAGGACTTGGGATTTCCTAAAAGACTAAAAGCTGACTTATTGTCCAAAACAAAGGAGATTGAAGACAGTGGGATGACATATTCAAAGTGCTGAAAGAAAATATTACAAATCAAAATTCTTATGTCAAGCAAAAGTGTCCTTCAAAAAGTGAGGATAAAATAAAGACATTGCCATGTACACAAAGCTGACCTAATTTTTTAACCTGTCTTACCAGGCATGCTAAAGGAAGTTGTTCAGACTGAAGGCAAGTGATCTTAGTAATTCAGATCCACGTAAAAAAAAAAAAGTATTGGTAAAAGTATATAGGTAATTATAAAAGATACTATAATTGGAACTTTTCTTCAATTTCTTGTTTTTTAGAGCTTATTTAAAAAGTTGTGTAAAACAATATGTATGTAATAATTTTGTTGCACTTATATTTACAAAGGAAGTGAGTGGAAGCAAAGCTGCATTAAAGTGATAAAATGACATGAGACCATAAATCTACAGGAAGGAGAAGAGAACAGAAAATGGTAAATGAGAAGGTTAATATAACAAACCCTATAAATATGTCATTATTTTCCTCTCTTTTCTTAGCTTCTTTAAAGATATAAAATTATGCAAAGTGATAATTACAGTAATGTATTGTTGTATACATAATATGTACACCAGTGTAAAAGATTGGTAGTGCAAAAAAGAAGATGGAAAATAGACACCATTTACAGAAGTCACATTTCTTTATCTCACTGGAACTAAGTACTATAAATCTATAGTATACGCTGATCAATTAAGATGTATATTGCGTCTTAGAACAACCACTAGGGAAGCAACTCAGAAGTATAGTGAAAAAATAATCACAGGAATTAAAATAATAAACATTCTCGTTTCTTCTCTCAGCTTCTTAGAAGACATACAATTATATAAAGTAATAATTAGAACCCTGCATTGTTGGGTTTGTAACATGACCATGCTACATATAACAATAAGATCATGGGAAGAGGGAAAAGGGAAGAGTGCTATAAAGGAGTACATTTCTATATCTCATTAGAATCAAGTTAGTATTCATCTGACATGGATTCTGTTAATATGTCTACTGTAAGCCTAGAAACCACTAAGAAAATAACTTAAAAACATGGTGAAATAATGAATAAAGAAATTAAAATGACCCACCAAAATTATTAATGAAATATTAATAAAATCAATGAAAAAAATAAGGAACAGAAGAACAAAAAGACATGAAACATATGTAAACGAAAAAATAAAGTAACAAATATAAACTCAAACATCAATACTAAGTATGAATGAATTAAACAATCCGATCAAAGGATAAAAATTATGAAGCTGGATTTAATATTTTAATTTTTAATTTTTTAATTTTTTAATGCTTACTTATCTTTGAGAGAGAGAGAGAGGACCAGCAGAGGAGGCGCAGAAAGAGAGGGAGACACAGAATTCAAACCAGGCTCCAGGCTGCAGGCTCTGAGCTGTCAGCACAGAGCCCAATGCGGGTCTTGAACTCATGAGCTGTGAGATCATGACCTGAGCCAAAGTCGGATGCTTAACTGACTGAGCCACCCAGGAGTCCCATGTGAGGTTGGATTTTAAATGAAAGATCCAATTAGATGTTGTCTACAAGAGACACATCTTATATTTAAAGATCTAATAATAGTTTGAAAGTAGAAGTTTGAAAAAAGTTCTCTACAAACAGCAACAATAAAAGAAGTGGAGTAGCCATGCTGTCATTGGGCAAATAGACTTATACACACACAAAAAATAGTACTAGAGATAAAAGAAAGACATTTTATAATGATAGAATTGTCAGTGCCACGTATTATATAGTAATTACAACATTTATAACATGTATGCCCCTAACAACAGTATCCTAAAACACATGAAATCTGACAGAGTTAAAGAGAGAAATAGAATATTAAACAATAGTAATTTAAGCCTTCAATACTCCTCTTCTGATAGTGGATAGAATAACTAGGCAGAAGATCAACAAAAATATAGAAGACTTACACAACACTATAAATCAACTAGAGCTAATAGAAGTCTCTGGAACATTCCATCCAAAAACAGCAGAATAAACATTCTTCTCAAACACACATGAAAATTTCCCAGGACAGATCATAGTTTGTCATGAAATAGACTCAATAAATTTAAAAGGTTTACAACCATATACAGTATGTCTCCAACCGAAATTGAATAAAATTACAAACCAATAATAGAAGGTAATTTGGAAAATTTATAATTGTGTTGAAATTAAACCGTATATTCCTAAATAACCAACGGGTCAAAGAAAAAAAAAATGACAAGAAACATTAGAAAATACTATAAAATGAATGAAAATGAAAATACAAAATTATGGGATGCAGCTAAAGCAGTTTTTACAGGGAAATTTGTAACTATAAATGCCTATAATTAAAAAAGAAAGATCTCAAATCAGTAATCTAACTTCCACTTTAAGATACTGGAAAAGAGGGGTGCCTGGGTGGCTCAGTGGGTTAAGTGTCAGACTTCGCTCAGGTCATGATCTCACGGTCTGTGAGTTTGAGCCCTGTGTCGGGCTCTGTGCTGACAGCTCAGAGCCTGGAGCCTGCTTCAGATTCTGTGTCTCCCTCTCTCTCTGACCCTCCCCCATTCATGCTCTGTCTCTCTCTGTCTCAAAAATAAATAAACATTAAAAGAAAAAATTAAAAAAAAAAAGATACTGGAAAAGAACAAACTAAACCTAATGCCAGCTGAAGGAGGAAAATAATAAATATTAGAGCATAAATTAATAAAGAATTAAAATACAATTGAAAAAATACAAGTGAAACAAAAAATTATCAATTTTGCCCATATTTTCAAAGAACCCAACCTTTAGTTTATTTTTTTTAATTTTTTTTCATGTTTACTTATTTTTGAGAGAGACAGAGTGCAAGCGGGGGAAAGGCAGAGAGAGAGGAAAACACAGAATCTGAAGCAGGCTCCAGGCTCCAGGCTCTGAGCTGTCAGCACGGAGCCTGATATGGGGCTCAAACCCACAAGCCATGAGATCATGACCTGAACCGAAGTCAGACACGCAACTGACTGAGCCACCCACGTGCCCCAAAGAACCAAACCTTTCGGTAGACCAAGAAAAAAAGAGAGAAGATTCAAATTACTAAAATCTAGAATGAAAGAGGACACATCATGACTGACTTTACAGAAATAAAATGGTTCATAAGGGAATACTTATAAAGAACTGCATGCCAGTGAATTAGATAAAGGAAATAGACAAATTCCTAGAAAGACAGAAACTATCCATATGACTCAAGAAGAAATAGAAAATCTGAATAGACTTATAACAAAGAGGTTGGACTAGTAATTTGAAACCTTTCCACAAAGAAAAGCACAGGTCTAATGGCTTTATTGGTGAATGCTACTAAACATTTAAATAAGAAATACCAATTCTTCATAAACTTTTCTTAAAAACATAAAGGAGGGAATAAATTGCAACACATTCTATGTGGTCAGAATTTTTGTAATATATCTATGAGGGATTTTTATTCAGAATATATTAAAAAAAAAAAAACTCTGACAACTTAATGAAGATATACATACCCAATTAAAAAATGAGAAAAGGATCTGAATACACATTTCTCCCAAGAAGTTATACAAATGGCCCATAAATGCATGGACAAGTGTTCAACATCATTAGCCTTTAGGCAAATCAATCTCAAAAGATATCACCTTACATCCACTATGATGACTAAAATAAAAAAAGACAGTTAAAAAGTGGTAGCAAGGGTGTTGAGAAATTGGAACTCTTATATATTGCTGGTAGAGATGTAAAATGGTGCAGCCACTTTGGAAAATAGTCTAGCACTTTCTCAAAGGTTAAACATAAAGTTAACATATGACCCAGCATTTTCACTCCTAGGTACATACTCAAGGGAAATGAAAACATATGTCCATACAAAATCTTTCACATGAATGTTCATAGAAGCATTATTCATAATAGCCAATTGATAAATCCATTCAGTTGATGAATGGATAATGTTGTTTGTTCACACAATGGGATATTATTTTCCAAGAAAAAGTACTGGAGCTACAACATGGATGAAGCTTGAAAACATTATGCTCAGTGAAAGCACTTAAGTCACAAAAGACCACATATTGTATGATTCCACTTATATAAAACATCCAGAATTGGCAAATCTACAAATACAGAAAACAGATTGATATTGCCTAAGTCTGGGTGAGGCAGGAAGAAGTGGAGTAGGTAGGAGATTGAGTACTAAGAGTACAGGCTTTTGGGGGGGAGGAGTTGTGAAATTTTCTGAAACGGATTGTGATGATCGTTGCACGGCCGTAGAATTTATTAAAAAGTGTTGCATTATATCTTTTAATGGGTGAGTTGCATGGTACATGAAATATCTCTCAAAGCTGTTATAAAATTCTTAGGAAAGCGAGTGCTAAGGTGTACATTTGAAAAATTGCATGACTTTTTTTTTCTGTTTAGCATATATTGCTAGAAGTTAATCTCATGATTTACACACTATAATGCACTAGAAACTAGAAAAAAACAAGGATCAGAAGAACCACTTTTATATTACTTAGTCTGTCGTTTACATGTTGAACTGTGGAATATTGATGGCTTCTTTCTCTTGTAGAGGATTCAGACACAGTGAAATGCTCACGATTCAGAGGACCTTAGTGATCCTCTAGTGTAGCACCGCTCCCACACCCACTTTTTAAAGGAGATATGGAAAAGAATGAAGCCTTCCTAGATAAAGTGGCTTACCTAAAGTCCAGGGGCATTAGAGATTGAACTATAACCCAGGTCTTCTGCTTCCTAGACTGGGATTTCTTCATTAGTTCAGATTATACTGCAGTTGCGAAACATCATATTTTGACTCTTCATTATTTATTTGTGCTTGGCTTCATCCATATTCAAAATACCTATGTCTAAGGTCATAGCTTAACCCCTGATGGCAGGACTTGGTTTTACTCCTTTATTTTCTTATGCAAGATTTCCTATTTGTATTCCTATTTCCTATTCGTTTCATTTATGAAGCATTGTGGAGCCCATATTATCTACCAATCTCTGTGCCCTGAAATTGCTGTCTTTGCACGGGACCACAAATATTAATAAAATAAATACTTTACATGTAACCTGTGCTACTAAGGTGAAAAAAACACACACACAATAACAAATAATAACAGTTTAGTGATATGGGAACATAGAACAGGAAGCAGCTAACGCTATTTAAAAGTAAGACTATTCCCAACAGAATTAGAAGGTGGAGAAGGAAGTATGTTCTAAGGAAAGGAAACAGCATGTCCTAAAGGGCACAATCATGTTAGAAATGTAGCCAAAAAGACAGTACAGGGGAGGAGAATGAGCAAGTACTTCAAGAGGAGCTATCAGTCTTAACTTTGTAATTAAAATATAACATGCAAATAGAAAAAGGCACATATCTAAAGGTAGCTAGCCCTCAGTGAATTTTCACAAAGAGAGCAGGCCTATGTAGTCAACAGACAGAATAAGAAACTGAATGTTATCAACAACCCAGAAATCCTCCTCCGCCTCTCCAGATACTACCTCCCTGCAAAAGTAGCCACAATCCTATTAAAAGGCTTAAAAAGAGAATGAGACAATTAGCATAGAAGATCAACCAAAATAGAAAGGGATTAATAGAGTAGAGAAAAAAAAATTAGCAAGCTATTGGAATAGTCTAGGTAGGAGATAAGAATGACAAGTAATTCCGATAGGGATGAAGAGAATAAAAGAAATCAGAAATTTAAGGGCATATTTCTCAAACTTGACTATACGTCAGCGTTATCTGGGAGCTTTAAACAGAATATAAATCCAACACCCCCTGAATCTCTGGGTTTAAGTACCAGGAATAAACATTTACAAAGCCCTCTTCATATGTTTTCTCATGTGCAAGCGAATTTAGGAACTGCTGACTTCAGAGACAGAATTCACAGCTTACGGGAGACTAATTAACTTCAGGAAATGAGAAAGAGGGACCAGTCAATGGGACCATGGAATTTCTGTCTTCAGCAGGTGGGAGAATAAAAACAAGAAATTTGTTGAGTTTGGGGTGACTCTGGAGCATCAGAAGTAAACAGATGATAGGATACTGAAATTATTAGTCTTGAATTAAGAATGGACTGATGAAAATTTGGGAAATTTTAAATGTATGTGTTAGTTAATCCAATTGTATTAGATTGTGTACTTATTTGAAGCATTCTTCAATTTCTTTGTAGTGGTTGATGGAGAAGTGACTACACTTTAGTTATCTTGAACTAAGTGTCTACTCCTCTTTTCCAAATGGGGTGTTAAGTGATTTAGAATAGTTTAGTAAATATGGATGTCTATGACATCTTTGAATATAATTAATAGCCATGGGTAATCTGAATTGATTTCCTTCTGCTGTAGCTGTCACTAGTATTTTGAATGAAGGGAGAGGTAATTGGAGAAAAATATCAGTGTCACAGCAATATTATACACACAGATACCTTTTAACTTGAACCATTGGTGACCCTATGTAATTAAGCAGTAGAATAAAAGAGACAACAGGTGTAACTACTGCTCCTTTGTATGTTATGGATGGACAGTAACAACTCACTTTAAGAAAAAAAATTTAAAGGGCACTTGCTTTCCTTAAAATATGAAAGACAAGAATTTCTTGGTCTCTTTGGTATGTGACTTGAAGGGTTCTTTCAAATTTGCAAGTACGCTTTGTTTAGCCATTTAGAATGAAACTAATGGCAATGAATACAGTCATCAGAAAAAATATGGCAGTCCATTTCCAAATATTTTTTTAATCTGTGTTATTTGAAGAAGCTTATAGACTTAGTCCTAGAGCTCTACAAGTGTTGATTTATAACAATACACTAAACATTGGATTAGAGAATCCAATTCTGCTTCACATGTCTTGGTAACACAATAAAAAATTGAAAATAAGACCAGAGGCACCTGGGTGGCTTAGTCAGTTGAGCATACCAACTCTTGATTTCAGCTCAGATCATGATCTTGCAGTTCGTGGCATGGAGCCCTAAGTCGGGCTCTGCGCGGACCTTGTGGAGCCTGCTTGGCATGCTCGCTCTCTCTCTCTCTCTCTCTCTCTCTCTCTCTCCCTCTCCTTCCCCACTTGTGATCTCTGTTTCTCTCTCAAAATATACAAATTTTTAAAAAAAATAAGAAAACCTGCTCTATCAGAGAATCATAAATCAGATAGTGTGGGTCTGTGCTTTGTCTACTTAGTGGATTCTCCGATTTATGATGTCCTCAGGTACTGAAGGGTGTGAAGGGCACCTTGCTTTTTTTTCACTCTTTCCCCCTCCCCTAGTATTGATTGAGAGCAAAAATAAATAAGTAAAGGAGTAATATATAAACTGAGTGAAAATATCTAGGCTCTGACCAACCAGGTATTAATCTTGCTCCTTTATTGAGTCTGTTGAGTTATGTTACTTTCATCTATTGGAATTCAAACCGGTATCATTCTCTTTAACTTTTAGTGAGTTTTCTTCACACTTTAGCATGCTATAAATTTGGTCTGTGGTCAAAACAGTTTTAACTAAGAACGATCACCTGAAATTATAATACAATCCCTATGAAAGTATGATTTGAATTTTTTCAAGATTTTTCTTTAAAGAAAAATGTATGTTTTTATTTTATTACTTGATAGAGATTTTCCATGTGTGTTAACATGAGTATGAAATGTGTGGTTAGTAATAATTTGCTTAAGCCCAGTGGTGTTATACATATTTAGCATAAATGTCACCACTCCTAAACTACATTATCAATATCAGTGTATTTCACTGGGCTTATTCATTCTCTATGTCTTATTAATGAAACTAAAAAACTCCAGGTAAAATCTATCACTTTTTGTCTCTCTTCTCTAGCACTCTGTGCATACTTCCAGCCTGATGCTTACCACCAGGTCCTCTGTCCTGCCCAACTTTAGGGGGACATTCACACTGTGGCCTTTTGAATAGCTGTGTGTGTTCAAATCCAGAGGGCATTGTTTACATAGGCCGCAATGTGAATTTACCCCTGGAGTTGTGCAACATGGGGGCTCTGCTTATGTTGTTAAACCATAACTATTAACTTATTAATAGTTAATATTAACAGATTAGTTATCTGTTTGCCCCACTAGAGAGAAAGGTACTTGAGGACAAGAATAATGTCATGTTCAACATCGCATACCTGTTTCTAGCAGACTGCCTGGCACATTGGTAGTGCTGAATAAGCGTTTATTGTGCAAGTAAATAGGCAAACACATTTGATTCATGGAATAGTTCTCTAGAAAGCAGTCATGTCATAAGTGCACCATGTGATTCAGATGTCCTTCCACCATCTTTTGTTGCTAGACTAAAACTTAGCAGCTTAACAGAAGAACCATTTTATTATATCATGTGATTTTCATGAGCTATGGAATTCAGGCAGGGTTCAGCTGGTTGGCTTTTTTGGTTCCACATGGCATCAACGAGGGGCTGGGGATAGCTGGTCTGGTCTGGAGCATCCCAGATAAGTTCATTTACATGCCTGACTCCTGCAGTGAGGTGGCTGGAACAGCTGGTGGTCAGGATTGCTTTCCTTTTAGCTGGTGGTCAGGATTGCTTTCTTTTTCCTCGTGGCTGGTTTGGGCTTCTTCACAGCAGGGTGGTCTCAGGGTAGCTGGACTTCTCACGTGGCAGCTCAGGGCTTTAAAAGCAAGTGCTACCAAAGATCAAGTCAGAAGATGCAAGGTTCACTTCTATGGCCTTTTGTTGGTCAAGTAAGTAGCTAAGGCTGGCTTAGATTCCAAGGGAAGGAGATTAAACTTTACCTATGAGGGGAGGAAAGGCAAAGGATTTTTGACCATCTTTAATGTGCCACCGATATTTGTATCCAACCTTTATTTTTTACACTTGATCTTAGCCAAAAGGCCAAGAAGCGATGTATCCAACCTTTATTTTTTAAGAAAGAGGTTAAGTAAATTGAGAAGTAACTGACACTAATAAGGTGTATATGTTTCGTGACTTCTATTAGGAGTGGCATCTTTTCCACCCAATCTCCCAAATCATCTGCATCTATAGCTGTGCATGTGTCAAGTTTACAGTATAAGTAAGGAAAGGAATCTTAGTAAACTTTTGAGGTCAATTTCACCATTATAAAGTGTCTTTACAAAGTTCCTGAAAATTAACTTGAAAGTTTAGAATATGTTTTATGCATTCTGTTGAATAATGCTGGAGACAGCACATTTCATAAATATTATCATTAAACTTCAGGGGAAAATGTCAAAGATAATCTCCCACTGTCTATACCTAGGAATTTTAAGGTGTATGTTAGAGATATCTGATTTTTACATACTTCTGGGCTAAAAGTATTGTGGCCATTCCTTCATGGAGTTGTGTGTGCTCTGGTTAGCTCATCTGTCTCTGTCTGAAGGGTTCAAATATGACTTTCTGAGGGGTAACCTTGCCCCTGCCTATTTAATCCCTTGACTCACCATAAAGTAGTTCTCTGGTGGTCTTCTACGCAGGGGCTTATACTTGTTTGTTTTCTTAGTCTTCAGCGGAGAATATCAATCCTACTCACAGCTCAGCTGCTAAAACCTAAACTCAACTGGCAACAGAATACAGCTGTTGTCCAGCTACTTGGAAGGAAGTATATATAATCCCTTGCCACTGAATACCTTTAAAAGCTCAATGGAAAGAAATAATATTTGTGGAGGACATCCTGGAAAGCACCATCCTATCTCTAAAAACTCACCCCTCTCCCCTTTGGTTAAGTCAGACAAGTTAGGATTGCCTGTCTTAGAATGCATCACTTTGAATCTGATAGATTTGCCTATCATAAAAGACAGTCTTACAGACTCCCTGCAACAAAGTAAGAATGCTGAGTACATCATACAAAGTTCTCACTACACATATGAAATGAAATATTATTCCTCAGTTTTAGTATCAAGATTACTTGTTTACTCCTATGTGACTGGTTTGTTTTTGTGGACACCATGAATCATATGATCGGTCAGATTTCCTTTTTCTGCTAGCTGATAGCAAGTCTGTAGACAGTGGCTGGACTCTGCCAAGCGTAAGTGACTTCTTGGCATTAGATGATCTGCATTAGGGTAACTCCTGGTCCCACTGAACTCTTCTAACCTTATTTTCCCTTTGTCCACTTTTTCTTAATTTTAAAAACATAAATTATCTTGCTATGTTTTAAGTGAATCCATGACTTGCTTTAAACCATTTTAAGAACAATAATGGGGTACAAATTAATACAAATTCAAATGAGCAGGTGCTGGGGACCTGCTGGTCTATTTTTCACCTATGCTGGGATAAGGTAGCTCCTTCTAGAGTTGAATTTAAAACCTCTGTAGAATAGCATTCATATTAATATTACTGTTTTTAATTATTGTAAATAGATATAGCTAAGCCTATGGAAGACTCATGGAAAGAGATACCTAATTCTATTGTGCAATTATGTAGTCACAGAGAGTTAGCAACTTGGGGAGCAGGGAGGACTCAAACCACAAACCTTACTATGCAAATGCTGGTCTTGCAGAGGGAGTGTCTCGTTCTGATGCCTGAGCCTGGGGCAAGGGATTCTTGGCATCTCAGCCTGGCACAAGGACTTTAACTCCCACAAAAACAATCTTCTAACTTGTGTTTATATGTAGTAAAAATATTACTGCCATTATATATGGTATAAAAGTGCATATAAATACCTATTTTAGACACATAAGTATAATTTTTGAGTTTATGTGGATATCTACATAATTTTGCAACACTGTTTCTATGAAAAAAATGTATTCCAAATTTTAAATAGCCTTATTAGTCAATCTACTGAGCCAGGGGCGCCTGGGTGGCTCAATCAGTTAAGCCTTCGACTTAGATTTGGTTCATGATCTCATCTGGGTTTGAGCCCCATGTCAGGCTATACATTGGAGCCCACTTCGGATTCTCTGTTCCTTCTCTCTCTGCCACTCCCCCGCTTGTGCTCTCTCTTTCTCTCAAAAATAAATAGATAAACATTAACAAAAAATTCTGACCAAGATTTACTTGTGAGCTGGGACTTCTTTTGCCTGTATTTGTGCTTATATTGAACAGATCTGGAGGAGGTTAGAAAATGAATTTAGGTCACCTCTTCATTTAACACATAAAGGAAAGATAATTAATATTACAAAGGGTTTTGCTTTTTGCAATTCCTTAGTAAAGGAATTCTCCTCCTTGATAGTTTACATGTGTGTTTCTTTACAAAACTATAAATATTATATCTTTACTTGTAAACTTTCTTTGTACAGTATGCTACTAAATATATAGTGGCTGAATTAGAGGGGAATTGAAAAACATATTTAAACTATCACTTATTTAACAAATATTCAACTGGTAACTGCTTAATAGTGAAATTAATACTGCATAAAATTACATTTGGGACTATATTTAAACAAGTAGAAACAAGAAAATGAGAATGATTTTAAAAAATAAGATTCATGAGAAAAGTAAAAATTTCCAGAGAATGGCTCTTAGCTATGTTTATTTTGAACAGATAATGAAATCAAATTAACTTTTCTTCTTCATATGATAACCCTATTTATCTTGTGACAACATCTTTGCCACCCAAGTGATGAGAGTGGGTGTTTAGAAAGGTTCATAATAGCGCCCTAAATGTGAAACTCTGAAGAAAAAGAGGCGGCAGGGCATTGCAGTGAGCTTCTGGATACATTTGAGGAAATATTTGAGGAAGGTGTGTGTGTGTGTGTGTGTGTGTGTGTGTGTGTGAGAGAGAGAGAGAGAGAGCGAGCGAGAGAGAGCGCACACGTGCGGGGGTCGGGGGGCAGGGGGAGAGCAAAGGGAACTGAACAAACATTTATCTGTTAATCCTATACTGGCAAGGCATTATTCCAAGAAATCCAGAGTGAGAGAAAAGGCAAAGTGAGATAAAGAAGGAGAGAAAACAAAAACCAAGAGGTCCATTACCAGGCCGACCACAGTGTCGCAGAAGGCACAGCTGACTGCTTTGTCTGATGGGACATCTGAGAGGCCATATGCTGCATCTGAAAACAATCCATTATAGGAGGACTAGGGGTAAACCATTTATCTGCTGGTTCTTTCCAGCATCATATCTCTCATTGGTCGGCCCCACAGAGCATTCTCAGCCCTGAAACTTTGCCTTGTATGACTGGGCGGCTCTTGCTGTCCTGGTGACAGCTGTGTGTGAGGGGCTTCTCACTGGGTGGCAGTGGACAGAGCAGGGCCTTTGTGACTGGGGGGGATGCGCTGAGCTGTCTCTAGGGTTACGATCCTGAGTGAAGTGGGCAGGGCTGAGCCTACACTGAGGTCAGCACGTACACTTCAGATAATCTCTACTCTTAAATTCTGCAGAGCCACCAACAACTATACTAACATTTGTTTGCTGCTTACTATACTCCAGGTTTTATTCTAAGCATTTGATTTACATTATCTCTTCTCATACTCAAACACATGTAAAAAAGACACTACTATTATTTCTATTTGATAGGCAAGTGAACTGAGACAGAGAGGGTATGGAGGAGCTGCCTAATAAATCTTGATCACAAAACATCTAAGCCTTACTCTGTCAAAGCTGGGCAGAGCCAATTAATCCACTGAATGAGGAATATACTTTAATTTTATGTCTTTCCAAATAGTTGACTTCAATAGTTTCAGATTTCATAACAATTTTATGGATAACAATTAATTTATAAGAACAACTCCAGTCGAGTAGCTTTTTAAGAAGTGTTACAACCAGTGTCTCCGTGATCAGAGCCTTTTAGATTTCCTCTTCGCTTCAAAATGTCTTCCTTTTGATGATTTCATTGCAATGTAGTATCTCTTTCAGAGGGAAAAAGGAAAAGAGAAGAAATTCAGTGAGTATTCATGGGTGATCAGATCTCCAAAATGGTTGGATGTAAAGACTGGTCGAAATAAAATCCTTAGGAAATCTAGAGTCTTTGTTTAGTGACCACCTTCTATCGCCCCACATAGTGTGGATGGCATGAAAGAGTCCTTCAGTAGGCTGAGCTTCAACTACTGAATTGAAAATTATTGCACTCTGATCACTCATGAGTAACTTTCCGAAGGATGGACAATTGTGGATAACTTAGCAGCCAACCGACAAAAGAAATGCCATGAGCAGAGCCGATTATTTTATTGTCATTCAATTGATGAATAAAGTGGATGTGGGCTCGGTGTTATGATTAATAATAAGTCACTTGGTTATGTGTTATGTGCACAAAGAAAATTCCACATCTTGACCTTGAGAGAAAATAGTCTTGTAATTTTGGGGATAGTCTTAATGTAATTATTACCATCTGGGTCTTTTGTTGAATTTCCCCCCATTTCTAATGCTGTTAGCAGCAATATCCTTGATTCTGTTATCGAGGATCCCTTGGAATAATAGTGACCTCACAGGAATGATTAATGACTCTTAATCAGAGAATGGGGACAGGCGTCCAAGCACCCATTCAAACACTGAATATAATTAGCATATTCACTTTTCAGAAGCCAGTCACTTTTTGTTATGGTTTGTGCTGGAGTTCTTGGACTGAAACTTGTAAGTAATTATTTCACATCCCTTTATTTATTGCAGTGACCTCTAATGCTAAGCATGCTTTTAATTTTGGGAGAAGACTGCCTGTTGCGTGACTTCTTAGGGTCTATGCTTTTGATGTTGGATAGTTTGTCCTCAGTAATAGTCTAATTATCCCTCTGGAGGAGATGTTTTGTTTTCAAAGGAGATTATTCATGGCTTAAATCGGATACCCCAAAGCTGCCAAGTAATAAAAAAGATGGTTACGATTCTAAATCTTCTTGCCTAACTACTAAGTAAAAGCCAGAAATGTTGGTGTTATTTTGGTGACCACACTATTGCATTCTTCTTGCAAAACTGCATAATTGAAGGGGTGGGGTCTGTTTTGCATTCCATCTAAACTGACTTTTATAGCCCTTAGAAAGCTGGAAATCTGCTTCATGTTTAATATCTCTTTCCACAACACATTAGGTTCATCCTTTTTTCACTTAAATCACTGAAAAGCATCAATGTTCAGGTTTTTTTCCAAATCCAAGTGATGGATACCCTTAATATCTTTTTATGCTGAAATATGTTCCAATACAATCCTCTATTGTTGATCTCTTACTTTTATGTGCAGTCTTAATGTGCCAAATGATTTAGTCCCAACTTTATTTCTTAATAAGTAATAAATAATATTTCAGAGATAGCGCTAAAATAGTTCCAGTTATGGAATGATGAATTAAAGAGATATGGCAAACATGATAAATGCAAATGCATATGTAACATCTGTTTTGGTAAGCTGGAAATTTCCTACCTTGTGGGAAGCATTTCAGAGCATATCTCTTCCCTATTTTGCACTTAGCCTGGAAGGAAGTTCTTGATGCCTGGATGCAGTGTCTGTGCCCACCCTCCACCCCCCATCCCTGATTCCCCCACCTAGGGTTAACATAAGATGGGAACCAAAGAAAAATCAAACAATGAATCTCAAAGAAAGACCAGAAGTAAATATCTGAGCCAAAAAATCTGAGTCAGAGATAGCGCTAAAATAGTTCCAGTTATGGAATGATGAATTAAAGAGATATGGCAAACATGATAAAGTCCCCTAGCCTGTCTGCCATAGCACCATGCCTGAGAGTCCCGCCTAAATCTCTCCCCTAAACCATTCCACATGGATGTCTAGCTTGTTCTCAAAGGAGGCAGCTTTTCATACCTGCCTTACTCAATGTTTCTGGACACCACCGAACTTTAGTTATTTTTTTTCTTTCTCCAGGTAAAATAAATAATCACTATTTATGACATACTATATTTATACAACCCAGGATAGTGACTTGGTTACCTCTCAAATACTTTCCAATCATGGTTCTGTAACTTTCAAATATAATACTATTAGGACATATGGGCTAGGTCTCTGAACAGCCAACATAACTGCTATTGTACAGGAAGTTATACTGTAAAATAAATGTGACTTCAAATCTTAGTCAAATACAGATAAAAATCCTTCAGGTTTTATATCGTCTTCCCCATTAGCAACATCTTTTAATTTTTCTCCTTTATTCATAAAGTGTAAGCAAATTCTTTCTTGTAGTTGTATTGGTTTAGATATCCCTGCCTGAATGAGTAACTCTAGACTTTTTTTGCTACAAATTCCCCCTCTTTAGTGCCCACTTACTTCATATTTTACCTTGTTTCAGCTCATTTTTCACTGCCTTTTTCCTTAAAACTATTTTCAAAAACTTGAATTTTCTGTCTTTTAGGGCTTTTAAAAAAAATATCTTATTAAGGTCTAAATTGACTATAGTCTCTTTCATGCCACTAGCCAGTGAGTACTCCCTGAATTCTAAAAACAAAATCATTTTCCACTTGTAAATTCATATTTCATTCAAGTTTTTGGACATTTTTCTTTGCCTTCTATTAATAAGTAGATAACTATCAATTCTTGGCCAAAAAAACAAATAGGAAATTTCATCTACATTTTTAAAAAAGATCTATACAATGTAGTATTTTTCTTTTAGTCTTACAAGTTACAGTGAAGTTAACCTTCCTGTGTAATAATTGCCTCATACTGAAAAATGTCACACATCAGTCATCTGTCTTTTCAGAAGGGACCACTGCCCAACTGCCAAGCCCAAGAGTGAGTATGGATTTAAAAACAGTTGACAGAGTGTTGAAGGAATGAACAGGATAGGTATAAATGCTTGTCTCCTAGGAGTTAACTCAAGGTCCACATGTCCTATCACCTTCCCATAGTATGAAGGTATTTTGTAAGTAATAAAAGTATAAATTTTTCTCCTTCTCTTTTTTGGTAATATTTACAATGATAATTATAATTGCTATTATTACCGTTAACAGTTGGTGTAATAGAAGAGGTTTTGGAGCCAGGCAGACTTGGGTTTGAATTCCAACTCCACCATTGTGTGGCCTTGGACAAGCCTTGGACTCAGACTCTTCCTCTGAGTCCTAGTGGCTTTATCTATAAAACAGCAGATAAGAACACCTACTTATTGTGAGGCTATAGTTGTACACCTAAAGTATTTTTCTACTGTCTGACATATAATATTTCAAAGTTCTTTTATAAAAAGTATTATCAATACCTCAGCCGCTTCAAAAACTGTTTTAAGACATAAAAGAAGTTATTTAGCTATATCAAATCAGAGTTTCAGAACTAGAAGAACCTAGAAATCACTGATTTATAAAGGTTTCTCCAGTTTTATGAGCACAGAAATTAACTTTGATATCTTCAGAACCTTCAGATTGCCAGGAAGTCAAGGTCTCTGAGATACTTCTGGAAGTATCTGTGAAGAAGACACATTCTTCTTCTGTGAAGAAGGTAGCTCTCAGGGAGGGCTATGAGTGCTCTATAAGATTAATATCAACCTAGTTGGAAATTCCTACCCATCCAATCTCCTTACTTTAGAGATGAGGAATCTGGATCTCAGAGAGTTCATGACAGTGAATCGGTGGTATTGCTGAGAACTAAAAAATGGTTTGCTTCCCAGTTGAATGCTCTTTCCATATGAAGTTATTTTGAGTCAACTAGAAAATCTGCAAGAACATCAAAACAATGTTCTTTCTTCCTCCGACCCAGTAATAACTGGTTAAGGATTTAGAATGCTTTGGAGAAAATCCTCAAAGCAGCTGCAGGTCCTCAATGTTCCAGAATAGATATTTTAAGTTCTCTAAGCAAAAAATCCTGATAAAGATCTTCTATTCACAGTAGCTAAAAAGACTTCCAGCTCTCTTTCTACAAAGTGGCTATTGAGACCTCAAATACAAGATGATCTCCTTTGAAGTAGCAGGAGGGAATGAACAGAACTCTAGAATGGACATCAAAAAAGTCCTTGATCCTAGTTATAACTCAGTTCTACCTTTTATGTGGCATGAGGTAAGCTTTAGATATCTCTGAATTTGAAGTTATTTTTGACTCTTCTTTTTTTTCACACACCCTGTATCTAGTCCAGCAGCAAAGCTTGATGGTGCTATCTTTAAAATATATCTAGAATGTACAAAACAGATGAACATAAGGGAATGGAAGCAAAAATAATATAAAAACAAGGAGAGGGACAAAACATAAGAGACTCTTAAATACAGAGGACAAACAGGGTTGCTGGAAGGGTTGTAGGTGGGGGGGGGATGGGCTAAATGGGTAAGGGGCATTAAGGAAGACACTTGTTGGGATGAGCACTGGGTGTTATAAGTAGGGGATGAATCACTGGAATCTACTCCTGAAATCATTTTTGCACTATATGTTAAATAACTTGGATGTAAATTAAAAAATAAATTAAAAAATAAATTAAAAAAAATATATATATATATATAATCTGACCACTACTCACCACTTCTGCTGCTACCTCCTTCATTCAAGCTGCCATCATTTCTTCTCTGGACATTTAAATAAATCTTCTAATGGGTCTGCCTGCTTCTACCCTTTCACCTTAACATTTTAATTAGTAAGGGTAATCTTGGAGTTTGTTAGCCAAGTTCTCATAATAGATCTGTCCCTTGTTTAGCAACCTTAATTGGTTCTTAAAAACCCTGCTGCTAAGCGAAACCCTTCTGTATTATACAAGAAAGTGTTTTCATTAATTTCAATAGAAAAATTATGAAGAATTTCACTGCAACCCAAGGTATAAGAAATGTTCACAGATAGGAAACTATTTTAATTGAACATAAGTATATTCAGTTGTCATAGCATTGTGTAAGCAATTAACATAAAATTGAAAATAAATCAAATTGTGTATAAAATGTAATGACATGAGGGTTTATTGTATTCAACAAAGGAGGAAAAGACTTGATGGCAGATGCGGGTTGGTAGAGAAGTGTTGTGGCAGATGTCCATTGTAGAGTACATTCTTCCTTCGGAACAATTTTCTTTATCAATGCTTTAACAATTTGAAGGGTCATGGTTATTTTGCACTCAAAGTATACTTAAAGTTATAGCATAGAAACAGGTCTTTAGTCAAGGTAATAGCTAAAGATGAGAGCACTTGGAATGATGAAATAGTCTATTTGGTACATGGAGAATGAGAAGTCATAAAAAATTCACCTCTTCATTCTTCTGACTAGGCATACCTAAGCAAAATAAAATATTTTTAGTTTATCCAAAGAAGGTACACAGTTCAAATTTATTCCGACTGATGTTTGATGAATAATAACTGTTGAGTCACCTAAAATAACACATTCTCCTCAAAGACTGCAATGTCCAAATATCATTTCTTATGCTTAGTTGCTTTCTGTGCTTTAGGAAATAAATACCGCTATAACAAAAAAAGAACAAGTTGTTTTAAAAGTGGGACAACTTTTGAAGAGTCATTATGGCAAAGAGTGGTTAACTGAATAGAAATATTGTTTATGGTAAATCTGTGTTTACTGGTCTTTTATTAAGGTTCTTAATACTTTGTATGGCAGTGTAGAATATTGCTGACTTATTTATAACCCAGGAATCAGAACACAGGGAAGGGTGTTCACCTAACATATCTCACAATCAATTAATTCAACATGCATTTTTAAGTACCTTATATAACAGGTACCCTGATAAGATATGTACGTCAAAAGGAAAAGGGTTATCCCCATTCTCAAGGAGTCCTCAGACTAGTTGGGGAAGAGGAGGGAAGATGTATAAACTCTATTATAATATTAAGTGCTATAGTGTGGAGTGCTATGCACATTCTTGTTGAAACCTGTTATGTTTTGTCTTTTTTTATTTTAGCCATTCTGGCATGTGTGTGGTGATATCTCATTTAAGTTTTGATGTGCAATTCCTGATGATGAGTGATGTTGAGCATCTTTTCATGTATCTGTTGGCCATTTTTAGGTCTCCTTTGGGAAAATGTCTATTCATGTCCTCTGCCCATTCTTCAGTGAGTTGTTGTTGGTTTTGTTTGTTTGTTTGTTTGTTTGTTTGTTTTTGGTGTTGAGTTGTATAAGTTCTTTATACATTTTGGAGACTAATTCCTTATTGTATAGATCATTTATTATTTTTTTAAAGTTTATTTATTTATCTTGGGGGGGGGGCAGGGGAGGGGCAGAGAGAGAAGAAAAGAGAGAATCCCAAACAGGTTCTGCGCTGCCAGAGCAGAGCCTGACACAGGGATTGAACTCATAAGCCATGAGATCATGAACTGAGCTAAATGGATGCTTAACTAGATGTTTAACTGACTGAGCCCACCCAGGTGACCCCTGGATACATCATTTATAAATACCTTCTTACATTCAGTAGTTTGCCTTGTTGTTTTGTTGATAATTTCTTTCATGGTGCAAAAGCTTTTTATTTTGGTATAGTCCCAATAGTTTAATTTTACTTTTGTTTCCCTTGCCTGAGGGGACATATCTAGAAAAATGTTACTATGGCTCATGTTAAAGAAATTACTACCTATGTTTTCTTCTAGGGGTTTTATGACTTCATGTCCTACATTTAGGTCTTTAATCTATTTTGTGTTTATTTTTGTGTATAGTGTGAGAAAGTGGTTCAGTCTCATTTTTTTTTGCATGTAGCTGTCCAGTTTTCCCAGCACCATTTGTTGAAGAGATTGTTTTCTCCCCTTGTATATTCTTGCTTCTTTTGTAATAGATTAATTGAACATATATTCATGTGCTGTTTCTGGGCTTTCTGTTCTGTTCCATTGATCTATATGTTTATTTTTGTGCCAGTACTATTCTGTTTGGATTACTACAGCTTTGGAGTATACATTGAAATCTAGTATTGTGATACCTCCATATTTGTTCTTGTTTCTCAAGGTTGCTTTAGGGCTATTCAGGGTCGTTTATGGTTCCATACAATTTTAGTATTATATGTTCTAATTCTGTGAAAAATGTTGGTGTTTGATAGTGATTGCATTAAATCTAGAGGTTGCTTTTGTAGTTTGGACGTTTTAATAATATTGGTGCTCCAAGGCCATGAGCGTGGACTATCTTTCCATTTGTTAGTGTTATGTTCTATTTCTTTCATCAGCATTTTATAGATTTTGGGGTCCACGTTTTTAACCTTGTTGGTTAAGTTCGTTCCTATGTATTTTATTCTTTTTGGTGAAACTGTAAATGGGATTGTTGTACTAATTTTTCTTTCTGCTACTTCATTATTAGTGAAATAAATGCAACATATTTCTGTATGTTAATTTTATATCCTGTGACTTTACTGAATTCATTTGCTAGTTTTAGTAGTTTTTAGGTGGAATCTTTAGGGTTTTCTACATATTATGCCATCTGCAAATAGTAAACATTTTATTCCTTTGTTACCAATTTGGTTGACTTTTATTTCTTTTTCTTGTCTGATTGCTGTGGCTAGGACTTGTAGTTCTATGTTGAGTAGAAGTGATAAGAGTGGACATCTTATCTTTTTTCCTAATCTTCAAGGGAAAGCTCTCAGTTTTTCACCATTGAGTATGATGTCAGCTGTGGGTTTTTCATGTATGGACTTTAATATATTGAGGTATGTTCCCTGTAAACCTACTTTTTGAAAATCCTTATCATGAATAGATGTTGTACCTTGTTAAATGCTTTTTTAGCATCTATTGAGATGATCATAGTGTTTTTATCCTTTCTCGTTAATGTGACATTGATTGATTTGTGAATATTGAATCACCCTTGCATTCCTGAAATATAAATCCCACTTGATCATGATGAATATTTTTAATGCATTGTTGGATTTAGTTTGCTAATATTTTATTGAGGATTTTTGTATTTATATTCATCAAAGATATTGGCCTATAGTTGTCTTTTTTTTGTAATGTCTTTATTTGGTTTTGGTATCAGGGTAATGCTGGTCTCATAGAATAAATTTTGAAGTTTCTTTCCTCTTCTATCTTTTGGAACAGTTTCCAATATTTTGGAAAAAGGAGCTCTTGTGCACTTTTGGTGGGAATGCAAATTGGTAGGCACTGTATGTGGAAAACAATATGGAAGTTCCTTGACAAATTGAAAATATAATTACCATATGATCCAGGGATTCCACTACTGGGTATTTACCCAAAGAAAACAAAAACAGCAATCTGAAAATATATATACACTATGTTTATTGCAGAATTATTTATAATAACCAAGATGTGGAAGCAACCCAAACATCCAGCATTCATCCATAAATGAATGAATTGAATGAGTAAAGAATATGTGGCATACACACACACACACACACACACACACACACACACAAGAATATTACTCAACCATAAAATCATGAGATCTTACCATTTGAAACAACATGGACTTAGAGGGTATAATTCTAAGTGAAATATGACAGAGAAAAACAAATACCATATGATTTCACTCATGTGGAATTTAGGAAACAAAACAAATGAACAGATAAAAAAGACAAATAAATAAACAAAAAAACCCCTCATAAATACAGAAAACAAACTGGTGGTTACCAGAAGGTAAGTGGGTAAGGAGATGGGTGAAATAAAGGGGATTACGAGTACACATATGGCGATGAGCACTGAGTAATGAATAGACTTGTTGAATTATTATACTGTACACCTGAAACTAATATAGCACTGTATGTTAATTACACCTCTATTAAAAAATAATAATAAATAAATAAAGAGTGCTCCAGCAGACAGATAGGAGAGAACCACTAATTCTGCTGGGGTAGGGTTGAGTTTTCAAGGAGTAACTCAGAAAAAGAAACATCTTAAGATCAACCTTGAAAGGGCCTAAAAATAGAGGTGGATATGGGACTGTGGGTAGCCCAGGCAGAAAGATAGTATCTGAAATGGCATAGAGTCATTAAAATGAGTCTTTTCCTCAAGAAGTAGCACCTCCCCATTTATGAGCTTTCATCAGTGTTGATTGTGCTTTGTTTCATATTTAGGCAACAAAATCTACTGAAAGGTTTAATAAGAGGAAAAATGATCACCATCATCTCGATCCACAAAATGTGAAAATATCATTTACTGCTCGAGTTATCTGTTGCAACAAAACAATGCACCCAAAACTTGAAGGCATAAAGTGACAAGCATTTTATTACACTTATGAATTATATAGGGCAGGAAGTTGAAGAATAGCAGGGAGGGCTTGATTCAGCTTCATGATATCTGGCTGCTCAACTGGGATATCAGAAAGCTGGGAAAGCTGGGATGACTTAAATGGCTAGGAGTTGGAATCATTTGGAGAATCCTTCACTCTGATGTATAGCACCAAGGCTGAGATGACTTAAAAGCAGTGTTGAACAAGACTATCTATACATGAATTCTCTATGGTGTTTAGGTTTCTCCCAGCATAGAGGCTGGGTTCAAAGATGAAGTGCCCTAAGAGGAAATATCCCCAAAATAAGCATTCCAAAGAACCAGATAGAAGCTGTGTGGTTTTTACTGAGTTAGCCTCAACTGTCACAAAATATCACTTTCTTTGTATTTTATTGGTTGATACAGCCCCAACAGAAATAAAAAGTTCATCTTTCTATGGCAGGAGTGTTAAAGAATTTGTAACCATTTATTTAAATCCTACATTTGGCGCATTATAAAATGTTTAATAATTACACTATAGTATTTTCTCTATAGGTTATAGAGGGAGGAATTGCTTTCTGGTATAACTTCTTTTGAGTAATTGGTGTATTTTTACTTTATGGTTACTTGAATTATATAATTGTATTTCCTTCTTAAGTTTGGTGACTTGGAATACTTTAATGTTGTCATTTAAAATATTTTTAAGGAAGACACAAAGTAAACTGAAATATGTTTGTAGGCGACTATATTTGAGTTTTATATGCATATGGAGTAAGGACAGGGGAGATGTGAAGATAGTCAGGGGCCAGGTCAGAAAGGCCATGCATGTCCTGCTAAGGACTGATTTACTTTATGTTATCTAATTTAATCTTTATATTTATCCTATGGTGCAGGCATTAACAGTTAAATTTTATAAAGACAATAAGCAGGATAAATTACTTTTTTGACTTTAAAGTTCAAGAGCAGCATGGAATTATAACTACATAAAATTTATTTGTCTTTCCTTTCATTATAACACTAATTTAAGCACTGGCTTTTACAAAAGTTTCTGTTGAACTAAATTAGAGCAGTGTTTCTAGAACTATATGTGGTAAAGAATCCATTTTATTTTTTTATTTTCAATTTGCCAATCACTGACATTCCATAAAAAGAAATTAAATGAAAATGAAAAAAAGACCTATAAAATACAAGCCCATTTTTTGTTATTAGATTTAATAGGTATAAAATTCCTTTGTCAAATTGATGGGGAGTTTCTAAACGCTTGCCTTCACTTTCTGTGCTTCGACTGGCAACAATTTTTGGACAATTGTCTACAGACAAATTTTGAGTAACATTGACCATTAGGATTAAATTTAGGCAGAAAAAAAATTTTCATGCCTTGATCTCTCACCCCAAACATAGTCTGCCCTGGGTGCCCATCTCAGTTAGCTTTTTTAGCTTGTTGGTTTTTTTTTTTAAGAGCTGCATACAACTTACTTTCAGTGATTTATGCAGAAGAGTCAGCTTACTCCAAATTCCATGGAGAATTGTTAGTGCTCAGCCCATTGTTTAGCCTCAGCAGGTTTCTGAAGACCAGAGAAAGTCTTCTGGTGATTAAGCAATGGCATATGCATGCTATGCTTATAATTTACAGACAGCTGTGTCCTTCCCACAGAATTCTTCCTTTCACTGGAAGGTAAAGAGAGAATGGCTCTATCTGAATGCTGTCTGTATATGGGATGGAAAGTAGAAGGTGGCTGTATATTGATGCTGTATTTGTGTTTGCCAAAAAAGTACTCTAAAAATATCATATGTCTCTAGAAAATGTGTGTAGATTAAGAATTTTTCTTTGCATAGCTTGGCTGAAATTTTGTCAGAGTTTGTGGTAGACTGTATGCTACATGAGTACTTTCTAAGCTTCTTTTCCAAGAAATAGAAAGAAATGCAGTTTCAATTTAATATCAGAGGAATTTGCCAATCTTGGATGCCTCATGAGGTTTGGCAACATCAGATTGGCATAACATTTTCCAAAGTGAATTTAAAGGGATTAGAGTTTGCTTTTCCTGATTCTTATACTTCAGCAGATGATTTCTCAGAATAAGGCCTTGTAGAGAAAACTATGGTAGATCAGCCTAGCTAACACAAGTAGTTGTCAACCTTTATTGTTGACATTGAAACAACCTTTATTGTTGTTATTGAAAACACCAGGAGAGGGGTGCCTTGGTGGCTCAGTCGGTTAAGCGTCTGACTTCGGCTCAGGTCATGATCTCGTGGTCCTTGAGTTTGAGCCCCGCGTCAGGCTGTGCTGACAGCTCAGAGCCTGGAGCCTGTTTCGGATTCTGTGTCTCCCTCTCTCTCTGCCCCTCCCCTATTCACGCTCTGTCTTTCTCTGTCTCAAAAATAAATAAACGTTAAAAAAAATTAAAAAAAAAAAAAAAAAGAAAACACCAGGAGAGCTTTTTAAAAATGCTGATTCCTGGGGTACCTGGGTGGCTCAGTCATTTAAGCATCCAACTCTTGATTTCGACTCAGGCCATGATGTCATGTTTCATGGGTTTGAGTCCCATGTCAGGCTTTGTGATAACAGTGCAGAGCCTGCTTGGGATTCTCTCTCCATCTCTTTCTCTCTGCCCCTCCCCAGCTCTCGCTCTCTTTCTCTCAAAATAAACTAAAAATGCTGATTCCTGGGCCTCATCTAGATCTAAATTCATTATTCTGGATTAGCACCTGGACATGGATACTTTTTAAAAGCTCACATAATAATTCAAGTTTGAATAATAATCAAGGTTAGGAACCATTGCCCTGAAGGATACCATGATGGATGAGTCAATATTATTGGGGTCAAATTCTATTCTCATTATGTTACAGAAACATTTTGCTTCAATAATTGATGAAAATAATATATGTGCTTACTACCTTTATTGTTGTATGTAAAATCCCAATCAGGTTGAGAGATAAAAATATGCCAAATAAATAACTAACAATAATTTGTTGAGTGCCATTATGAACTAAATTATATTATCCCAGTTTATCCTCACAATGTTAAAGAAGTCAGCTTTTTATTTTGGTTTTGGAATTACAGACATTGAGGTACAAATAGCTTATGAAAATTGTCTACGGTCCTAATTTTAAAAAGGGAGAGCCCTGGACTTTTTGGTTTGAGGTCCAGTATCTATTGATTTATTGAAAACTTAGCATCTTAAAGTCAATGCCTTCTCCCCACTGATAATTTTGGCCCCAATATATGTCTCCGTTCTTCCACAGGCCACCTTCTCCACCAACACCTCTAGGCTCTAAATTAAAATTTAAGCTCAATTCCTTGCCAGGTTTTGGATTACCCATAATTTATTCTGGGTCTATTCTCTAACATTAGCTCCTTCTCCCACTGTTTCCCTCTTGAATTTGTCACCTTTGAGTTATCCTTTGCTTTGAAACACAGCTGCAGGGCTGAAATTCTTGGTTCTTAAATTTGATTTGTGTTTGGCCTGACCTCTTGCTTGGGAGATCTAGTCTATGACATACCTACAACACATCAATCCCACCCATGACCTCATTTGCTCCCCAAGTAAAAACAGAGATAAAACAGCTAAAATCTTAGAATTTAAATGATCTCATTTCATATTCTAAATGGGATTTCCATTTCATACAAGCACAAATTCAAATCAAATGGAATGAGGTAATGATTGATGATGAAGCTGAGATGACAATTTTCTGTGTTATGTTTCCATTCCATTTCTTATACATGCAAATACTGAAAACAGAACAGGTTGCCTCTGTCTTACATAATTAATAGCGTATGGGGATTCATGTGTTCATTAATTCATTTGTGAATGTGATGTTTATGTGGGTCACATACCAGGTTAAAACTGCAGTAAGAACCTGCTAGTATCTCAAGAAGCAAACACACTTCTACGGCTACTAACTAGGACAACAACTCTGCCTCACAAACACACACCACTGGTCACCAAGGAAATGTGGTTACATTAGCACAACCAATTGACATTACTAGGAAAACCTGACCATAACCAACACACCACCCCTTGCCAACACACTTTACCAAAAGACAGAGATTATATAGTTAGCTTTTGGCAAGAAGCCTGCCTGCCTTCCTTTCTTCCACAGTATGTATCAAAATTTATTTATTTTTCTGTTATTTATTTTTTCAATTTGAGTATATCAGACACCCAATGTTAGATTAGCTGTAGGTGTACAACTTAGTGATTTGAAAAGCCTATACATTATGCTATATCCATCACAAGTATAGCTATCCTCTGTTCTGTTACATTGCTGTTATAATATCACTGTATTCCTTATGCTGTGCCTTCTTTTTTGATGACACTCATTCCATAACTAGAAGCCTGTATCTCTCACCTCTTCTTCATCCATTTTGCCCAACCCCTGACTCCTCCACCCTCTGGCAACCATCCTTTGGTCTTTGTATTTATAGGTCTGATTCTGCTTCGTGTTTGGTTATTCATTTGGTTTATCTTTTTTAGATTCCACTCATGAGTGGTTTTCTTTCTCAGCCTGACTTATTCCACTTAACATAATACCCTCTAGGTCCATCCATGTTGTCTCAAATGGCACAATCTCATTCTTTCTATGGCTGTGCAACATTCCATTTTATATATGTACCACATTTTCCTTTATCCATTCATCTATTGATGGACACTTAGGATGATTCTATATCTTGGCTATTGTAAATAATGCTGCAATAAACAAAGATGCATACACCTTTTCAAATTAGCGTTTCTATTTTCTTTAGGTAAATACCCAAAAGTATAATTATTGGATCATATGGTATTTCTATTTTTAATTTTTTGAAGAACCTCCATACTGTTTTCCACAGTAGCCGTACCTATTTGCGTTCCCATCAACAGAACATGAGGGTTTCTTTTTCTTCATATACTGGCTATTTCTTGTCACTTTGATTTTAGCCATTCTAACAGGTGTGAGGCGATATCTCATTGCGGTTTTGATTTGCATTTTCTGATAATGAGTGATGTTGAAAATCTTTTCATGTGACTATTGGCCACTCTGTATGTCTTCCTTGGAAAAAATGTCTATTCATGTCCTCTGCCCATTTTTAAATTGGATTATCTTTTTTTGGTGTTGTCTAAGCTCTTTATATATTTTGGATATTAATCCTTTATCAGATATATCATTTGCAAATATCTTCTCCCATTCAGTACATTGGTCTTTTTATTTCGCTGATGGTTTCCTTTTCTGTGCAAAGCTTTTTGTTTTGATGTAGTCTCAATAGTTTGATTTTGCTTTTGGTTACCTTGCCTCAGGAGACATATTTAGAAAAATGTTGCTATTCTGACGTCAGAAAAATGCCTGTATTCTCTTCTGGGATTTATATGGTTTCAGGTCTCATATTTAGGTCTTTAATTCATTTTTAGTTTATCCTGTGTATGTTGTTAGAAAGTGGTTCAGTTTTCCTGGCACCATTTTTTGAAAAGACTGTCTTTTCTCCATTGTATATTTTTGTCTTCTTCATCATAGATTAATTGACTATATAAATGTGAGTTTATTTTGGGGCCTCTATTCTATTCTCTTGATATATATGTCTATTTTTGTGCCAGTACTATACTGTTTTTATTGCTACAGGTTTGTAGTGTATCTTGAAATTTGTTATTGTGATACGTCCATTTTAGTTCTTTGTCAAAATCGCTTTGGTTATTTGGAGTCTTATGTGATTCCACATAAATTTTAGTATTACTTGTTCTAGTTTTACGAAAAATACTGTCCATATTTTGACAGGGATTGCATTGACTCTGTAGATTACTTTGGGCAATACAAACCTTTTTACAATATAATTCTTCTAATCCAGAAGCATAGAATATCTTTCCATTTGTGTGATCTTCAGTTTCTTTCATCAATGCTTAATAGTTTTCAAAGTACAAGTCTTTCAACTCTTTGATTAAGTTTATTTCTAGGCATTTTATTCTTTTTGGTGCATTTGTAAATGGTGGTGTTTTAAAAATTTTTTTCTGCTACTTAATTATTAGTGTATAAAAATGCTACCAATTTCTGAGTATTAATTTTGTTTCCTACCACTGTTCTAAATTCATGTATTACTTCTAGTTTTTAGTGGAGTCTTCTGTATAGTATCATGTCATCTGCAAATAGTGTTTAACTCCTTCTTTACCAATATGGATGCCTCATTTCTTTTTCTTGTCAGATTGCTGTGGTCAGGACTTCTAGTATTATGTTGAATTATGTTGAAAGTGATGAGTGGGCATCCTTGTCTTATTTCTGACCTTAGAGGGAAAGCTCTCATTTTTCACCAATGAGTATGATGTTAGCTGTCGGTGTTTTATATATGACCTTTATTATATTGAGGTTTTTATGGGAGAATATATATCTTGCAAGTTAAACTTAAAATCTTCCACTGCTAATAATTTTGCACAAAGTCACAAATAGTGTATTATTTTTTTTTAATTATGTGTATTACTCTGAAGTCAAGTCTTTATGATGCCAAATGTTGTGGTTATCTGAAAATAATTTCTCTTTGTTTTATTTTTCTAATGTTTATTTTTGAGAGAGGGAGAGAGAGCATGAGTGAAGGAGGATCAGAGAGAGAGAGAGAGAGAGAGAGAGACAGAGAAAGAGAGACAGAGGATTCCAAGAGGGCTCTGTACACAAAAAGCCCAATGTGGGGCTTGAACTCACTAATGTGAGATCATGACCTGAGCTGAAGTCAGATGCTTAACCGACTGAGTCACCCAAGCGCACCTCTGAAAATATTTTCAATTACTTGATCAATCTATATAAATAACCTGGACCAGGGATATAGTATAGATTTTTGAGTTTCAGCAATCTTCTACAGGTTCTCAATTCAAAGGATAATTTCATACTTACACATTAAACAGTGTCACAAGTTTGTAGACAGTGTACAAAACCACTTCCCTAAAGCTGTAATGATACTGTTTAGACATTCAGATCATTTTGATCCCAGTTGTTATGAAAAGAACAGCTTCTACAAATTGTGAAGTTTGAGTAAAAGTAAAAAAATAGGATGTACAGATTTCACTAAGTTGTGTTGCTACTAACAACATCAGAGCTGAGTCTCATAAGTAATTAATACAATATATTGATCCAGCAGAAGTAGCCAGTTCTGTGACTACCAACCAATATGTTGGTAAAAATGAATTAAAGACCTAAATATGAGACCTGAAACCATATAAATCCCAGAAGAGAATGATTAGTCAATTTGTTAATAAATCAAGCTCACTATTGTTTGTGAAACAGAAGAGATTGTCTTTTCATTTTCAACTAGATGTTGTTGGCAGGGATTAAACACAGATAAAAGTGAATCGATGCAGACAAAAATCAAGGAGATACAATTAGAAAAAATTTCTTTGAAATTAATACCCCATTTAGAGAAGGGCTAATTTGACATTTTTATAGTGTTGAATTTTCCAGGAGAGAATATTTTTGTTTTAATTTTAACAGACTATATGATACAGTAACAAAATTAATTTCAAAATCATTAGAAATATATATTTTTGATTTTGCATTTTCTAATCCATGTTCTCATATTCCCACCATAAAATATTGTTTTCTAAAAGTTGATTTTAGTTATGAAAAAATTTTTAAATATCCTTCATCTTCAATGTTCATCGTATAAATTATCATCATACCAGACAATATTTAGTTTAAGAAACATACATTTCCTTGTTAGTATTCTGAAGTAAGTTGTTTAGGCTCATTGTTCAATAAAATATAGCTCATTATATAGTGCATTATTTAGCAATTTGTTAATAATATTTGAGTCCAGATACTACCTCAATGTATTTTCCTAGCAATGGGTTCATTCACTTAAAACCAGACAGATTCTAGTTTTTTACATCCATTCATCACAAAACTGCCTATTTTAGGTTTACCACAAAACAGACAGCAGTAATATTTTAAAGGCAGAGAAGTACAACCAGGAATACAGAGGCCTCAAAATGTCTCTTACAGAAGATGCTGGCAGTATGGAAAATTAAGTTAACCAGATACTCAGCTTTCTTCCACAAACACATAAAGAAAACCATGAGTAGAAGATTTAAATTACAAACAATTTAATTACATAGGTTTACTCAAAAGAAAGAAGCCAAATAAAAAAATCTAAGCCAAAAAGGTTAAGTACATTTATATTTTAGCTGCTTCCAGGAGACCTGAGACCTACTCTAGGTCTTGGGCACTAGAGTTTTGGTATTACTAATATAAAATTTAATATTTTAATCTGACTCTCATAGTATGTGGAGGCAGAAGCTGGAACTGAGTCTCCTACAGAAAACCTAGAGCCTTAACAGAGCTGTCCTGGCCTGAATAGGAGAATAGGAAAAATGCCAGACGCCATTCTGGGTAAGAAGAAATACAGTTTTTTGTAAAAAGAGAAAAACTAAGGTTCCTAGGAGAAATCAACATCCCAGTTAAGATGTGAGCCTAGGGTTGGCTTATTCCAAAGCTCTTGTTCTTTGCTTTGGTTTATGCTGACTCTCCTTTCTCTGAATTGTCTCAATATTTATGTAGACTAATATAGAGTTTTTCTCTTGAATCCAGAACCAAAACTTAGGATTCTCTAATTACAGACTATTTTTATAACATATTTATACATGTCACCCTACCAGCCTTGTTAAATTCTCATTTATTTCTTTTTCTTTTCTTTCTTTTCTTTTTTTTTCTTTTGATAAAGATAGGGTACATTTCCTATTTTTTTGTGTAATTATTTTCTAGCATAGATCTCAAAGTTCTGCAAACTAGTGAACATCATACTAAAGCTGCAAACACTTCAGCCCCTGCCTCAAAGCTAAACTAAGCCAGAAACTGAATCCCATTATGTCACAGTGTATGCTCCAGAGCAGAATTTCATTGATTGTCCCCAAAACTGCACTTGAGCTAAAAGGCATCATTGTAATCACAAAGCTTCCCAACCTGAAGAAAGCTACAACTTGAGAAAGGATGCAGGTAGATATGAATATTGGATTTTGGTATTGAAGTTACCTTAAGAACAGTCTAGATGTTGCACTTGTGTTTTTAAAAATGGGCAGGTGGAGACCAACTTGTTGCTCATGGAACTCTGACATACATCTTGATTGACCAATATCGTACCGCATAGGCAGCGTCATCTGCAAAAGTATACATTCAAATCTGTATTAAAAGTATTGAGATTAGTCATTCTTTTATTGTGCACACATTTTCATGAACTGCAAACCTGAGAATGTGATGAATGTCATAATACGGCCGCCAAATTTGTGGGTGAAGGGGTAAAGTTCATTGGAGGTGGGCACTGGAACGGACTCGAGGCTGGAATCTATAAGTTGATATAAACTTTGTGGACATCTTATTTCATCTCTACTGATGAGCATCGCTTCCCACCAGAGTTTATCATGAAGTTAATGAATGAAATATGTATCTCCAAGTGCAACATAAATATTAAATAAATTTATCTGATAGACTGAGATATAACAGAGTTTATGGGAATTAACTCTGGAGTCATTCACAAGCTAGGGAACCTTAAAGTAGGGACATTTCTCAGAAAGAAGTGTGAAATAGAAGAGCGTATTCTAACTTGTAGTCATTAGAGCCACATTTTCATGATTTTCCATATTTAAGTAACTCCTGAACTATTATTTTTTTCCTTTAAATCTATGCATTAAAACTCATTCAATGCATTTTTTCCTCAAAATTGTATCTGAAGCCAAAGAAAAAAGGGGGGAAGGAGAAAAATGGCACATTACTGGTTCAAGTGGGAGAAACAAGAGGAACATGGAGCTGAGGCTCCAAGCCTCTCCAGGAAAAGTCCTCATGCTTGAAGTGTCCTCTTTGAGGATGACAGCAGAGTCACCGATGGTCCCCCAGCCCCAAAGCCCAGCTTCTTTTTGGAGAAGAGGGCAGAATCACAGTGGCCTGAGGCCAGAGGAATTGGAGGGGGAGAGGGGTCAAAAGGTTACAGGAAGTAGTTATCCACGAGCTTCTTGGAGTGGATGCCACATGTCTCTTGGGGGGCAGCCTGGAAGATAATGAAATCTTTCCAGAGATGTGTTCATCCAGTTCCCGGATGGCTGCCACATTCCTAGAATGGTAGAAACAGCACAGTGAGCACAGTTTTATTGAAGTGCCACCTGTAACCTTCCCTCACCATTTGGTGGGCACAGCAGATCAGGCCAACATCCTTGGCTGCATGTTACTGTGAAATAGGTAGGCAGCACCAGAAGCTCTCTTCAGGGTCTGATGGCCCCCTCATGAGGCACCTCTTGCTTTCAGTCAGTCATCTGAATCTGGTCTAGAGTCTGGAGGGAGGGAGAAAGTACCCGTGCACGCAAAAGATTGCCATTAATGATGGCTGACAGACTGATGTAGTCAAAAGAGCTCAGGGCAGTAGCACCATGTGGTCACCAAATCAGATAGAACAGGCACTCAGCAAAGAAGCCATAGACTTGGGGGATCTGGCAACTCTAGTGGTTCCCCAGGATCTTGGTGATGCGGTCATTATATTAAACATTAAGTACCAGCAGCAGGAGGAATGTTTCAATGCCTAGAAATCATGTTCCATAAAGTCTCTCATGAAAAGGTAGTTGGTCTCAGGGTCTTACCACCCACACTGAACAGCTCCTTGAAGTCATAGAGTTGTCCATGGATGTCGCCACATATTGTGACCCGCGACTCCACCCTCTGTACATTGGTCTCCTTTACCAAGATCTCTCCTGCCTGAGCGTGCAGGACACCTTGACTTCACTCTCCTGGATGATTTCACAGCATGGCAGTTGCTCCCACTGCGCATTAAGGTAGCTGACCTAACACCCTGGCCCCAGAGCTCTGAACCCCTCCCCTGCATGGGTCAGAGCCAGCGGGCTCCACTACGTGGAACTCGCGCTGGCTCTCCAGCTCCCTCCCTTCTGCTTCCTTCTTCTTGGCTCCTTGCCCTGCTGCTTAGCCTTCCATCTTCTATCTTTTTGTAGTTTTTCTCCCTCCTTACCTCTAGTCTTCCTTACCCTGCTTCTCTTGATTTCTATTCATTTCTTCTTCAGATTTTAACTATTTCTTCTTTCAATCTTTTTTTGGGAGGGTTCTGTTATTAGTCCACATTCATTATCCTACATTCTGCATCTTGTTTGTCAAGTTATTTCCCCCACCAAAAATAGTTAACCCTCTAAAAAGTGTTAATAGATTTCTACCTACATAGGAATATTATATTTAATGAAAATATTATTAGTAATATATAATATAGTAATAATAAGTGATAGGAACACATTACGCATTCTATCAAAGCCAATACTATGCAGAATTATATTCCTTGAAAAATGGCTTCATGTAAGTAACCAGAAAAGAAAAAAATGTGTAGACAATCCTAAGTGGGTAATAAGGCAATAAAATTATATTAAGAAATACTAATATAAAGGATGAAACTCTGTTCTGTATTATTGTCTTTTTTTAATGTTTATTTATTTTTGAAGGAGAGAAAGAGTGTGAGCAGGGGAGGGCAGAGAGAGAGGGGTACACAGAATCCTCAGCAGGCTCCAGGCTTTGAGCTGTCAGCACAGAGCCTGACGTGGGGCTCGAACTCACGAGCCGTGAGGCCATCACCTGAGCTGAAGTCGGATGCCCAACTGACTGAGCCACTCAGGCACCCCTATATTATTGTCTTTTGAATTTAAATGTAGATATTGAGTTCTTCTGAAAATAAATAATGGCATGGAAATTTTCCTTTCATTTGAGTTAATGAACTTGGCCATATTTTTCAATGAATGTTAAAAATAGAAAGTAAGACACATTGTATATACATTCTTCTTTTCATTAATTACTATTTGCGAAGGAAGAGTGTTTAATAGGTAATTCAAAATTTCAGAGCACTGAAATTGATTCTGAAAAGTTACTTTGTAACTATTATGATTAACTTTTCAACAGGGTATATGTGTACATGTATGTGTGTCTATCATTTTCAATCCTCTGGACCAGAGAGGGCACCTACCATTTGTCTAGGATGGTCTACATTCAGTGTCAAAAAAATGTGGACAAAATTTATGGTAGTCAAATACAAAACAATTCTATAAATTCTGATAGTAACACGTTTCAGGTACTTTAACTTGCAAATTGGATAGACAGCGTCCTGAAAGAGTATTTTTAAAATGACAAAATCATTTATGCAGACTCTAGAAAAGGTGTTAAAAAGTTGAGTTAAGGGAAGGAAAAGGTGAGAACAATTATCTGACTTTAGAGCATAACAAATAATCATGATGTAAATTAGGTTCTTTAGGGAATAAATTAGCACCCAACTTTACAAAATAGCTTAAAAGCAAACTACCCTCATAACATCAGAAGTAAGAGAAGATGAACACATCTCTTTGCATTGCTGTCTTGGCCAGATCTGAGTGTGCAATGATGAAAGATTGATTGGTTAGATCCTAAGTTTGTTTTGCCATCAAAGTGTCAGTATGGATTGATCTTTTTTCACTAGTGTGTTTTCTCTTTACTGCCCTGCCTGGAAAAGACTTCATTCTTTGATACACTATCCCACTCCAACAAAAGAACAATCTAACCAAAGTCTAATAATTCTGCAGTATATAGGAACACATGTTTGTTTTGAAGGATTCTTCCTACCCTGCCAGAAAACATTTCTCACGAAAGACAATGTTGTTTCTACCAGGATGAGTATATGTGTTTTTCTAGACAGTTAATACAAATTTAAGGAGCTTTCTGTAGTTTGGAATTCCCTGAATATGTGTGATTTGGGCAAATAAACAAGGTTTGTCTGGTTCAAATGTGAAGATGTGGTTAATTTCAGAGGACTTGGTGACATTTTCAATGTGCACATCAAGGACTTGGAGATACGGAAGATAGGAAGCAAATGTCAAAGAGAGAACAATTATGGTTTGCCAAACACTGCATAAGACATAGGTTTTTATGCTGTTTATATATCTCTAACTGCTAGGATATGGAGCTCACGTAAAGTCATAAGATGTCCTGTGATGAAGTAATAACAAGTGTGTTGTGTGAGTGTAAGAAGTCATTTAAAAGTATCATCTTGCAAGAAGTTAAGTTTTTAATTATCAGTGATGAGGAAGAATAGTGACAAAGTTACCACATTCACCATTAGGCAAACGTTCATTTTAACAAATTTGAAATATTTGCATTTGACATCTAAAGCCAGACTAAGTGGCAGACATATATATAGAGGGATTGGAGTCAAAGGCAGGGACATCTATATTTTCAGCACTGGGATGTTAGAGTCCCCAAATTTAAGCTGATTTTATAATATTGAATATGTATTACATATGCGGCAGTGAACACTGCAGTAATTTGATAAAGTGCCATTTCATTATAGATACCTATTACTAGAGTTAAATTTCTCATGGAATTCTGAACAAACACCTTTCTCTAACGTCACTTCATATTGTAATATGTAATATGATTCTGTCGGAGTACATGAGCCTACTCTCATTTGTTTCAAACTTTGATGCAGTAGTTTAAACTTTTTTACTGTAATATTATGCTCATAATAGATTCACAGTTGAATTTCTATGTAGCAAAAATTTCCATTATTCTTTGACACTAGCTTCCTGCTCAGTGTTCTACCTGATAATCCATATACTTTATTTTTTTTACAGTTTTTTTTACAGTTTTTTTTTTCTTTTTGAATGGGTGTATGATCTGCCAGTACAGGAATATATCACATATTACTTATCTATCTATTTGTATTTAGGTATTCCTATTTTTCTCCAGCTTTACTGAGATATAACTGAAACGTAGCATTGTATAGGTTGAAGGTGTACAATGTGTTGATGTGATATATCTATATATTGTAAAATGATTATCACCACAACGTTAGCTAACAACTCCATCATGTTTCATAATTACCATTTCTTTTTGTGGTGATAACACTTAAGATGTATTCTCTTAAGTACATAATACAATATTGTAAATTATGGTTCTCATGCTGTACATTAAATGCCCAGAACTTATTCACCTTATAACTAGAAGTTTATACCCTTTTATCAACATCTTTCCATTTCCGTCTACCCTTCTATAACAACCTTCTACTTACCCTGTTTCTATGAGTTCACGTTCTTAGATTCCACATATAAGTAATATCATAACAGTATTTGTCTTTCTCTGATTTATTTCATTTAGCATAATTCCCATCCACACTGTTACACATGATCTTTTCTCATGGGCTGAATAATATTCCATTATATCTCTATTTGTACACAGATAGACATTTTTATCTATCTGTTGAAGGTGAATGGTAGGGAAGTTTCAGAGAGAATACAGTAAAAATTACAAGGCCCTCTGCATCTGAACATTTAAAAGTATGCTAGAAATGTGGGGGGGGGGTATAAATATTTCCATTCTCAGTAGGAAATCTTCATTTAGATTTAGGATTTGTAAGCTTGTTTTTCCTTGTGCATTTTATTTTTTAAGTAATCTCCACATCCAACATGGGGCTCGAACTCACAACCCCAAGATCAAGAGTCACGGGCTCCACTGACTGAGCCAGCCATGTGCCCCTCATTGTGCATTTTATTGATTTTTAGTGGTTCACAGTTAAACTTTCTTTAAGCATTTGGAATATTCTTAGGACTTCTTACCTAATTAGTGGGCTGCCTACTATTGAGGCATGTAGTAGCTTCAGAATTTTCTAAAAAAGGGTATGAAAGTATGGGTTTTGAGGACAAATGATATAATTAAATATATGGGAATCTCAGGATATTGCCATATTGGTTGAAGGATTTCAGGATTTCTTTAAACTGTGTTTGAAACTATACCTACTATCTAATTTTACCACCAAATAATTAATGTCAACTTTTTGTTGTAATTGTTAATGGGGAAGATGGTAGTAAAAAGGGTGGATGGGAGGAGCGTAGCAAGTGTAGACATTTAGATAAGATCTGGGCCTGAAAAAGTAAGAATGCCTTGTATGGTACATACTATTTCATACTTAACAGTACATTTTATAAATATGAATAACCCTTCTTCATAAGCAGATACATCACAGTTAAATCCCTTCCTTCCTTCCTTCCTTCCACCTTTTTTTTTTCATGTTTCTATGCATCACTTTTGTTTTTTGTTTATTATTTTCTCCAAGTTTTTATTTAAATTTCAGTTAACATATAATAATAACTTCAGGAGTAGAATCTAGTGATTCATCACTTATGTACAACACCTACTGCTCATCACAATAAATACCCTCCTTAGTCCCCATCACCCATTTAGCTAATCCCCCCACCCAGCTCCCCTCCAGTAACCCATAGTTTATTTTCTATACTTAAGGGTCTACTTCCTGGTTTGCCTCTCTTTTTCTCCCTGTGTTCATCTGTTTTATTTCTTAAATTCCACATATGAGTGAAATTATATGTATTTTCCGTTCTCTGACTGACATATTTCACTTAGCATAATACACTCTAGCTCTACCCACAGCATTGCAAATGGCAAGATTTCATTCTTTTTTTGATGGCCGAGTAATATTCCATTGTGTATGTCTATATGACACATCTTCTTTATTCATATCCTCCTACCATTTTTTATCTCCATCTCTCTCTTTTCCTCTCCCCACCATAAACAAAATTTTTTAAGTGTTCAATATATTTCCTTTTGTTTTGTGGGTCTTTTATAAAATGTATGTTACTTTTTAAATTGTAATTGAACAAATGTGTTACCAGTCTCCAGATGAAGAAATATAAATAATCAGCACCCCAACTGCCTCTAGTTCTCCCTCCCAGTCACTTCCTCCCACAAAGGGAACCATCATTATGACTGCTATCCCTAAATTAGTGGTGCCTATTTGAACTTTATATAGTTAGAACCATATGATACATACTCATTTGTTACTGCTAAACATTATGTCTCTAAGAGTCATCCAGATGGTTATGTTTAGCAGCCTTTCCTTCACTTTCTGTACAGTTTTCTATATTATGAATATGCCATACTTTACCCACTCTATTTTTTTGGATTTTGAGATTTTCCAGAAGAGGCTATTATGAGTAGTCCTACTCGTGCACATGTAATCTTGTAGACATATACACTTATTTCTCCTGGCTATCCACTTCGTAGCATAATTATTGGTGGACAGTGTATGCTGCAAGTTCAACTTTAGATACACTGTCAAAGAATTTTTCAAAGTGGTTTATTGATTATGCTGTCATAACAGTGTGTGAACATTTCACTTTTGCTAATAATACCTGGTACTATTTTTTTAATTTTTTCTATTTTAGTGGCTGTGTAATAGTTTCTCATTATGAAGCTATTAATAGCTTTATTGAGATATAATTGATATACAATAAGCTGCATGTTTAAAATGTACAGTTTGATAAGTTTTGACGAAGGTATACACCTGTGAAACCATCACCACAATCAAGGTAATGAATATATTTATCACCCCTAAAAGTTTCCTTGTGCCCCTTTGTAATTATTTAATCCTATTCCTCCTTTTCTCCCCTCTCCCAGGGCAATCACTGATACCTGTGCTCCCATGTACATAATGTTTCTATTTTTTTCTTCTAGCTTTTGGTTTAAGATTTTTCTGGTTTTCAGTCACTTGATTGTGATGTATCTTGGTATCAGCTTCTTCATATTTCTTGGAGTGGCTTTGTTGTACTTCTATGAAGTATAAGTTTATTATTTTTATCTAATTTGAAAAAATAATTGGCCAGCGTTTAAATTTTTTTCTCTGGCTTCTATCTCTCTCCTCTCCTTCAAGGACTTTAATTATAAATATGGTAAGCAGTTTGAAGTTGCCTTATAGCTCACTTTTTTTAAACCATATTTTTCCTGTGTTTAATATTATTGCAAAGTTTATTGTTACATCTTCAAGTCTACTGTTTTTGTCTGCAACATCTAACCTCCTATTAATCCCATTTGGTTCACTTTTCTCTCCTGAAATTTTCTTTCTTTCTCTCTGGAATTTTAGAATTTCTATTTTGCTCATTTTTATCTTCCAATCTGTCATTAACATATTCATGTTTTCTTCTACCTTCTTACATACACATATGGAATACAGTTATAAAAGTTGTTTTCATATTGTTTTTTACTATTACTTGAGTAATTTCTGGGTCTCGTCTTATTGAGTTTTCTCTGCATTCTATATATTTTTCTGTGTTTTTTTTTTTTTTTTTGCACACCTGGTAATTTTTCATTAAATGCTAGATAGTGTGAATTTTCACTTGTCAAGTGCTGGATATTTTTGTCTTTCTATGATTATTTTGGAGGTTTGTTTTGGGACTCAGTGATTGACTTGGAAACAAGTTTAATCTTTTTGAGGGTTTCCTATTAAGCAATGATAGGCATGACCAGAACACCCTGTATTGTAAATGCTTATTCAAGCCATTTGCCTATTTTTCTGTTGGGTTATCTACCTTTCTTTAAATATGTTTAGCATATTCATTCTATCTATGAGCCATTTATTGAGAATATATAGGAAATACCCTTTCCCACTCAGTGGCATGTTTTTGAACTTTCCTTCAGTGAAAATGTTCCCTGAGAAAGAACATAATAAATATTTCCCTCCCAGAACAGGGTTGTCTACATTGTAACAGGGAGATAAATAGCTTGTCAAAACAATACAGGTTTAATGGTTGGATTTTTATTACCAGTTCATTATGCCAAGAAGTTCAGTGTTACAGAACAATTCCTGTTATACCACAATTATGCCATCTTCTTTGCCTGCTGCTAAGATTGATTAGTCCTGTGTGTAGAAGGCAAAGAACAAGTTTTTCCTATGACACAGGCATGTCTAGGATGAGCCCTATAGACCTAGTTAGTTAGTTAGTTAGTTAGTTAGTTAATGTGTATTTATTTATTTTGAGAGAGGCAGAGTGAGTGCGGGAGGGGCAGAGAGAGAGAGGGAGAGAGAGAGAATCCCAATGTGTACTGCCAGTGCAGAACCCAGTGTGGGACTCGAACCCACAAAGTTATGAGATCATGACCTAAATCAAAACCAAGAGTCGGATACTTAACCTACTGCCACTCAGGCACCCTTACCCTTTTTCCCTACAGACCTTTTAAAAAAAAAATCTCTGGAGCGCATTCACCATGAAATGTCATAAAATAAATGCACAAGCCTTCCTTTTTATTAAAAACATACTTTTGAAGATGAATGTTTATTCAGAGATGAAAATGCCTATAGGAATATTTTCCTAGAAATATGAATCATCCAGTGCTTTGGCTTTTCATAAAAAAAAAAAAAAGAAAAGAAAATGAATCTTTCTGCTTAAATGCATCTAAATGGGAACTTGTTATATCATCTATTTATGTTTCAAAGGGAAAAGGGTCAATTAAATAGCTTTAATCACTGTCAATTAAGTAATTATCATTTCTTTGTCCAAATAATTTCCAAATATTCATTATCCCCAAATCATAGCGGCTGGGGAATTGACCTTATTTTTTCCTATCTCCCATCCCAGATAACATTAATTCATTTATTCTTTCAGAAATAATTGCCTACTATGATGTAAGACACACTGAACTAGCCACTAACTCTCCTCCAAAGATTATAGGGAAGAGATATGAGTGAATAGGGGAGAGAGACCAACACAGCCTTTGGATGCCAGTTGCTGATGGCCTATCTTCTTGATGCCTAAAGGAAGAGCTATGTCTAAGTTGACTTTTGTGTAAGACAGTTAAATGCTACATCTTAGCATGTAATGAAGTCAGTGAAATCGAAGTCAGGACATAGTTGTCTTTTCAAAATAAGTGAATATTATAGGCATTTGAGTAAGGTTGTGTCTGATTTGTATGTAAAGGGGAAGGATGGGGGAAAGAAATAGGAGAAAGGAAGAAATCTGTAGATAATTAAGTAAGTTCTTTTAGAGAAAACTATATAAAACAGAGGAGTGTATCACCACTAGTTGTCGTCATCATCATCATCATCATCAAAACTACACCATTCATCATTTATTGAGCCTCAACTCTGGCCTAGGTGACATACAAGAATTGAAATTTGGTGTCCATAATGGTTCTGCTTAAAGAACCATTGCTGCCAGTATCTAGCAGAACAGGGACTAGATTCAAAATCTGTCTCCCTGAAGATATACTTTTTGCACTTCACTAGGGTTTCTGAGAGATCAGCCTGTGTAGTACATTCTAGTCCAGGAAACCAGGAGTATGGGAACTGTTTGATCATGGAACTTGAGGGCATAGGTCCATAAGAGATGCACAAAAGGCTCAGACAAGTAGACTCTTTTCCATCTAGAAACTGAAAGAATTAAAAATATTAGATAATTTACAGATGACTAGTAAAGCTGGAATGTAGAAACTTTAAGTGGCAGGGCCTAGAAAGAACACCCAGAGATTAAGTGGGGGGTGATGGTGGGCAGATGGCTTGTGAATGTGGCTGGAAGGATTGCTTAGTGCCTTCACTAAGTCAGCTAAGAAACATGAAGCCATAGTGGCTATATATCCTCACTCTCCATAGTTTAAAAAGGATTGGACTGTGCTACCCCAAAAGATGTATAATATGCAAAAGATGCACTTTGGCATAATGATTACTTTAAGCTGAAGGCAACTGAGAATTAACACGTGCAAGAAGAGTTCTCTGCCCTCCCCTCAGATGTCTAAAATCAGGGCATAAATTCTGCTTTGTTGAAGGACTCCAGGAAGAGAAAACCAACTCTTACAACCAAAGACAGAGGGTCACACTGAGAGGAATCAGTATAAACAAACCTTACCAAAATAACCCTTGTCTTCCATTATATTTATTCCTTGTACATCTACTCACCTTCCCACAACTTATCACCACTAGAAGCCCAAATCTCCTTTCCCCTTTCTAGTCACTTCTCCACAATGTATTGCCGTTTGTTAAAATGGTATATAATCTCTTTTGCTAACTAGTTCTTTGCGTTTTCACATCTTTTCTGTCACTTCTCCTATGCACATAAAAAAAATATTCACATCAGTAAAAACTGCAACTTTTTTTCCTGTTCATCTGTTTTATGCCAGTTTAATTCGTAGGCCCTAGCTACTTAACGTAATAAGGTGGAGGAAAGTTCTGTTTCCTCCCCATCAGTCTGTGCCATAGGTTTTTTTCATTCAGGAGGTAACATAATGTGGTAGGAAAATATCTGGCTAGGAGTTGAGATATTTATTAGTCTTATCCTGGACATTAGTTACTTCTGTGACTGAGTTAAAGGGTTCTACAAAACGTCTCTGTGGCTTAAGTTCCTTATGAGCCATAGTAAAAGAGTTAGAAACAAAGAGGATGGCAGACAAGTTTCACTTCCTGGCTGGAGGGCTTTGTCCAAGAAGACTAAGAAGCCACATGGGCCATGATTACCAACGGCTACCGCAGGCACTGGAGCAAAGCAGTTCTAGTGGATGTACAGAATATATATCATCTCTGAAATAAAAGATGCATAAAACTTCTTCCACTTCTGCATTCGGTGAATTAGTTTGTACCCTTTTATGGATTCTACCTGAGGAAAAAGTGGGCACATGCAGCAAGTGATGATACAATGTTTAGGGGAGAAATGACATCCCTTTTGAGCCTTGGGTGGTAAAGAAGCAATCCAAGATCTACCAAGAATTCAATATTCTATTTATCCCATGTTGTCCATAATGGTTTGGGTGCTACAGATGCCTGTAATAATGTACAATTAACATATAGAGATAGGACCCCCATCCCAGTTCTAATGTCCAGATTAATTGGCTGTCCTAGAAGGAAAATCAGCAGATCTATGAAGAACATATCTAATATTATCAAAGACTTGATTTCAGGAAACTAATAATGGATATTAGTTTCTTCCAGTGAGAAACAAATTGTATTATTTAAATGCAACCGTCTCTATAACGTGTTGCATTCAAAGTTTCAGAAACTTATTCCCGCACAATTTTACTCCCACCTCTTTCTCCCAGATGCAGATGTAATTCATGTAGAAGCAGACATTAAAATAAGTCACTCAGGGCAGACTTGCTTTCATTTACATAATGTTCTTTGAGGGGGGAAAGTATTAAATCAATTTTAACCTGTTTGGGCCTGTATCCAAATAATGCGCAGGCCTGTTTAAGGAGAATCAGTTTTGATATTTGTAAAAGAGATCATATGAAATGCATTACTCAATTAAGTAAAGGAATTTATACTTTATTATAGAATATTGTACCATCTGCCGGATGAATATAACTAATTAAATTTGACTTGGTATGTGGTTTTAACAAACAGTTGAAAAATGAAAATTCGACAATGAATTCTTCAGCAGCACCTGAAACGATAGATACCCACTGGGAAAGACTGCATCCAGCCCTGCTCAGGTTGCAAACAGACTTCCCATTGTCTGGTTGCAGTCTGCATAATGTTTGCATTAAAAAACAGGTCAGATTCAGTAACTACTCACAAGCAACACGGAAAAGAATGCAATGTGCGTCTGCTGTTGCCGAAGAACTAACAAAGTAACATCCTGGAATAAAAAATGGCTGCAAAGCTTCCCTGGCCACAGAAAAGAGACAACTGCTCTGCTCTGAAGTGTACTGCCAAAATCCCTGCTTAAAAAGAGGCTACCGAAGCAAGGCTGGCCAATACCCATTGTTAGTAATACTGCAGTCCAGCTGAAATGCTACCGCGACAAATCGGGCTAGAGCCATGCTACTCTCCGGTCTTGGCCATGAGGCAGTCAAACCTAGCTGACTCTGTAGGTATCAGTTGTTATCTATCAAATGGCAATAATATTATGCCACCTTGTCAGGAGGGCTATTAGGGGAACCAAAGAGCTTAGAAATTGCTTTATACTAAATGCTGTGTAAGTTTATTGATGGAGACGCTAAAATAACAAAATGATTAGTTAAAAGAGAAACATTTCTATCTGAAATGTGACCTCTCACTGTCAACTACAGCATCATGATATTTGACTTTTTCACCCAGATGTTCTCATTCTTTGTTGACAAAGCCTTGGTATTCACATGTCACTCAAACGCTTCATTAACTGAGCACCACAAGAGTGCTAGTGTTATATCTTTTATGGGAACTAAGTGTTTTGAATATTTAGTCATCATTTCTCTGGTAAAATTAATACTTTCTCATATGAAAAAAATTTTTTAAATGTTTATTTATTTTAGAGAGAGAGAGCACGAGTAGGGGAGGAGCAGAGAGACACACACACACACACACACACACACACACACACACAGAATCCAAAGCAGGATCCAGGCTCTGAGCTGTCAGCACAGAGCCCCACGTGGGGCTTGAACTCATGAACAGCAAGATCATGACCTGAGCTGAAGTTGAATGCTTAACTGACTGAGCCACCCAGGTGCCCCAATACAATCTCATATTTAAATGGTGTTGTGTCTTTTAAAAAAATAAAATAGCTATAGCATTTTCTTAAAGGAACATTTCAAAGCATTCCATTTGTTCAAACAGTTGAACAGTAGTCCTTACGAAGAAGAAGGAGATGGATGAGAACAGCTGACTCTGGGAGCCATCCACGTGAGACAATTGTGTCGAGAAGCTGATCTACAGAATTTGGGGATAAAAGCTTCTGAGTAGCATATGCTTCCACTTTGGGCTGAGGGTGTTTACGAAGCACTCAGCATCATCACTCTTCAGAAGAGAGTTGGGGTCGCACGGAAAAGAAAACAGATTTGTCTGAGAAGCAGAAGGAGTTGACACCATTAGGGTCTCTGTGAGGAGACAGGTTTCTCAAGTTTCATTTGTGCAGGAGTTAAGGATCCGTGGGAAATGAACACTTTGGAATTAACTAGCTCACGCAAATACTGAACTTATTTTTCTGTAACTGTTTTCCCTGGTATGAAAATCATGGTCTTCTTGGGGCCCTATATAAGACAGCTGAATTTCAAGTAACCTGTTGACATATGGGAATGATAGGAACAAATGCCAAGTTGAAATAAGCAGAAGGAACATATGAAATAAATCACTGGAAAGCTGAGCACGTGTAGGTAGAGGTGGCCCAATTAGACTTTAGAAAACCAAGAAAACACAGAATGAGATAAACGTTTGTGGTAGCAGTTGGGGAATACAGTTATTCTCCTGAGGTCAGAAGAAGCTTCAACAAACAAGCCTGAGCTATTGGATTTGAAGGTAGCTGTAACATGAATTCCATCCAGAAAAGCCATCAAGCCCTATTCCTTAATTACATATTTGTTAAAGACATTTTACAGGATATCCCCAGTAAGCTGACCTGCCCATTTACAATATGTGTCCACTTAAGAATGGATTTATAAACATATATCATTTGCCAAGGTTCAAAATCTCCAACATCTTTTATAAATACATTATCCAGGCATTATTCACAAACCGGAACTATTGTCCTGGTGAGATGATTTCTGGCAGGTCTCTGTGGGATTTCCTGTTCTAATATTGTCTGAGGAGGTGCTGACCGCACATCAGTCAGGAAGCATGGTGACGTGCACCTGTACTCATGGGAAAAAGCATCCTATCAACCCAGGGCACTGCGTCTACCTTTCGGTAGCCTGTCGCAGGTGGTGCTGGCCAGAGGAGAATCTTGTCTTACTTCTGAAGTTTCCTTTTAAAATTGTTTTGAGCCAATCCGTCAACAGGTGTATGATTTTTCTGCCAGATACAGCAATTAAGATATCAACTGCTATTTCCTTGACTGCAAAGGGGGAACAGGAGGCTAAGATGTACTCGCTGAGCTCAGTTTAGGTTAGAGGCAGCATCTGGGTTTCTGTAAGGAACTGCTTTTATCCAGTTTGGCAGTTGATTGGAATGAAAAATTGGCATCCAGTGACATTTCAGGTCACAAGAAGGTAATGTGGAACAGAACCTTAGAAAGGGCTGTCATTAAGTCCCACTCTCCCTCAATGACTGGATATAGCCACTCCTCTCTCTGCTTAAGAAGTGGTTTTGAATTTAAATATTACACACTTCAGATTTTTTATTGGATTTTCAAAACTAGTTTCTCAGAGACAGAGTTTTGGTGTACATATTTAGTTTCAGAAAAATATACACTGCTGTAGAGTTGATAGAATTTTGCTTTTTCATTTCTTAAGTTCATGTGATACACCCATTGCCATCTCAGGAAGCTGAGGCATGAAAGTGTATTTAATTTTACAGTATCCCTACTCATCTTTCTAACTCCAGCTACAAGGTTTCTTAGCGCAGAATGGTTATGTGGTAGGATTATGTTGTAATCTCCTTCTGGTGTCCCTACTCTCATTCCCGTCTTGGGTCCTTACTCACTGATTTCAAAAACCTATTCTGAATCAATTGTTTTAAGACTCGATGCTGCCTTTAACCCCTGGCAACAGTAATATGTATTACTCAAATCTAATAAAAAAGTATGATATTAGCATATTTTCAACATTCACTCCCCGTATTGACCAAGTATGTTTTCATTTTAAAATGAAACAGCACTGATGGATCACTTCACTCATTTATTCATAAACTCAACTCTTCATTGAGTGGTTAAAAAAAAAAAAAAGAAAAAGAAAAAGAAAAATGTGGTAGTCAAGACCTCACTTTAAATCTCATTTCTGCCTTTTACAAGTTATGTGATCTGAGGCAGGATCCTCTAGCCAAAAGGATCTTTTGGAATCAGACATACCCTGGTTCTTAAAATTAATTGCATGGCCCTGGATAAATTACTTTAACTTCTCTGAGCCTCAGTTTCTTTACCTGTTAAAAAACAGAAGAATAAGCTGAGTACTTGGCACTGGGCTGAGCACAGAATGTACACATTACGTTGTGCTTATTATTAATATATAACTGTCATATGTTAATATATAACAGAAAGTATCTGTTGTGTCAAGGTAGATGCAAGTTGGTTCCCAAGGAAAGGCAGGAGCAGAGTGACCAGGATTCCAGGATCTGCACCACCCCCCACTGCCTGCTCTGTGCTTCTGCGGGAAGCCACTCTATCTCCTAAGTCCAGACTCGGGAGGGAGGAAGCCCTGGGAAAGGCATGGCAGAGAAGGAACCTGCCCAGTGCTCCTCCTGACTGGCCTGTCTTCACGTCCCTTTTCAGTTTCAAAATAGCACATATTTCTTCCCCCCTAAGCAGCTGTGTGGGGCACTCTGGATTGTGCAATCCAAGTTCTGTGTAAAGTAGGCCCTGCAGTCCCCAAAGATCATTCCCGTGGATTTGGCTGATTCTGAGGATTATTATCAGCTTGTACAGATGTAAAAATTATTGGTGCTTCTTACTTGAAGGGAGCCAGGTGTCTGAAAAGCCAGCCACAAATAGTCATATGTAGACATACAAAATGAGAAGTTTGAAAGAAAAAAAGAAATGAGATTCTGATTTTTTTCCCCCTTTCTAAATGCTCTCTGCTTTGGAAGGTATTTAATCAAAAAGGAAGCTTTTTGTATATGTATGTTATACGCGATACTTTCTTCTTAGTATTCAGTATTCTCCAGAAGGGGTGCTTTCTTTTTTCCCACTGTTTGTTTCTGGACCTTGGGTGTAGAGGCTTGAACTAACACACTCCTTGGTTTATGACTTTTACTATCAATTGACAAGAAAAGGTACTGATTTAACTGACTGATTGCCTTCTATCTCCTTTTCCAACATTCACTTGCTTCCCTCCACCCAGAGGCTACTATTCTGATATCATTCATATAAATTTCTTTAGTTATATGCGTTCTTACAAAATATTGGCCTGCATTATTCATTTAAATTAATGAAATTTTCTCCACTTATTATCTTTTATGTTACATGATAGAGATTACATGACGGAGGTTTCTGTGTTCTTTGTTAGATTGATGCCTATATATTTTATATCTGCCTATTTGTTATCTAGAAATATAGTTTTTGGTTGTTACGAAGTTTAGAATCTCATTTTTTATTATATTTTCAATGTGTTGATATTTTATTCAGCCATTACCACAGTAACACTAAGTAACAACCTAAGTACCAACAAGATCAGTGACCATAATAAAGATTTTTTATTTTTGATTATATTTCAAATTGCTTCTTGCTGGTTATATTAGCTATTACTCCAGCAATGCAGTAAAGCAAGCCAATCCAAAACGCAGTGTTTTACAAAACATGTCTATTTCCCCTTGTCTGGTCTCTCTCACGTGTCTTCAGGTTAGTTAGAGCCGTGCAGGACTAGACTAAGAGGAGCTGATCTTGCCTGTGGGCTACAGATTGGATGCGGATCCACTATATATGTCTGTTCATTCTCCTTGGAACAGTGGCTACCCAAGGAATATTCTTCTCTTGATGACTAGCAGGAATGCAAGAGAACCAAACTGAACCATGCAAGCAAGTTGAAAGCTTTTGTTCTCATTCAGTCCACTAACAGGCCATTGGCCAAAGCAAATCCCAGAGCCAATGTCAACATCACTTTGGAAGCAAGTATATTCTGCCATAATGGGGGCTGGAGGATGGTAGTGTCTAGTTATATGACAGAGGCTATGGATATACAATTGTTGCATAATCTCTGTTGATGTAAATTATATCAATTTTTGTGAATTAAAAAAAAAATCCTTGCTGGATTCCCTTACCACTATTAGTTGTTGAAACTTGTGGGTTAAGGAAGGTAACTGTATTGTTTGTAAATGATGAAAGTTTAACGTCCTCCCTTTCAATGCTTACACCTGTTCTTTCTTTTCCTATACTATTAGCCAGGATCTACTCTGTGGAAGACTAGTGGTGATGGTGGGATGGTGGGCAACCCTGTCATAATCCACATCTAACAGGGAATAAATATGTTTTCTCTATTAAGTATGTTTACTGCAGGTTTTTTTTTGTAAGATTATCCAGTTAAGGAAGTCCCCCTCCATTCTTAGTTTTCTGAGTTTTAATCACGGTTCTTGAATTTTATCAATTTTTTCTATGCATTGATTGACATATGGGTTTTGTCACTTGGTTGTTAATATGGTGAGTTACGTTGGTAGTATTTCTGATGAACTCTCTTTGATTCCTATTTGAACTGCATTTATAAATACCTGAAAGATTCAGTTAATATTTTAAGGATTTTTTAATTGAGTACAATTGATACACAATGTTACATTAGTTTCAGGTGTACAACTTAGTGATTTGAAAACTTGATACATTATGCTCTTCACCATATAGCTACTATTTGTCCCATTACATTGCTATTAGAGTATCATTGACTGTATTGTTTATGCTCTGCTTATTCATATGACTTATTCCATAACTGAAGGTTTGTATCTCTCTCTCCCCTTCTCCTATTTTGCTCAACCCCCATCCCTCTGGCAACCATCGGTTCTCTGTATTTATATTTCTGATCCTGCTTTTTGTTTTTTCACTTTTTTAAGATTCAATTTTTTAATGGAATCATATGGTATTTGTCTCTGATTTGTTTCACTTAGCATAATACCCTCTCTAGGTTCATCCATGTTGTCTCAAATGTCATGATCTCATATTTTTTATGGCTGTGTAATATTCCAACATGTGTATATATGTATGTACCACATTTTTCTTCTCTGTTCATCTATTGATGGAAACTTGTTACTTCTTTCTTTGCTATTGTAAATAATGCTGCAGTAAACATAGGAGTACAGATATCTGTTTGAGTTAGTGTTTTTGTTTTCTCTGGGTGAATACCCAATTCACCTGGGTGAATCTCCAGTAAAATGGGGATTCCTCCCATCAACAGTTTGCCTTCCTATCAACAGTGCAAGAGGGTTCCTTTTCCTCCACATCCTCATCAATACCTGTTGTTCCTTGTGTTTTTGATTTTAGCCATTCTGAGAGGTATGAAGTGATATCTCATTGTGGTTTTGATTTGCATCTCCTGATGATGAGTGATGTTGAACATGTTTTCATGTGTCAGCCATCTGTATGTCTTCTTTGGAAAAATGTCTATTTAAGTCCTTTGCCCATTTTTTAATCAGATTTTTTTTTGGTGTTGAGTTACAGAAGTGCTTTATATATTTTGGATATTAGTCCCTTATCAGGTATATCATTTGCAAACAACTTCTTCCATTCAGTAGGTTGTCTTTTATGTTGTTGACAGTTGCCTTTGCTGTGCAAAGGCTTTTTATTTTGATGTAGTCCCAATAGTTTGAGTTTGTTTTTGTTTCCTTTACCTTAGGAGACTTATTTAGAAAAATGCTGCTACATCTAACATCAAATAAATTACTGCCTGTGTACTCTCCTAGGATTTTTACAGTTTTAGGTCTCATGTTTAGGTCTGTTATCCATTTTGAGCTTATTTTTGTATTTTGTGTTAGAAAGTAAGCCAGTTTCATTCTTTTACATGTAGCTGCCCAGTTTTCCCACCACCATCTGCTGAAAAGTCCCTTTTCCCCATTGTATATTCTTGCCTCCTTTGTCATAGATTAACCATATGAGTTTATTTCCGGGGGTTCTTTTCTGTTCTCTTGATCTATGTATCTTTTTTTAATGCCAGTACCACATACTGTTTTGATTAGTACAGCTTTGTAGTATATGTTGAAATCTGGAATTGTGATACCTCCAGCTTTGTTCTTCTTTGTCAGGACTGCTGTGGAGTCTTCTGAGGTTCCATATAAATTTTAGTATTATTTAAAGCTGCCCTCTCCAGTGCAGCCAGCAGTGCATCAGTCTCATAATCTGAAGGTCCTGAGAGTATTATTTGTTCTAATTCTGTGAAAAATGCTGTTGGTATTTTGTTAGGGATTGCATTGAGTCTGTAGAGCGCTTTGAGTAATGTGGACATTTGCCAATATCAGTTTTTCCACTCCATGAGCATGGAATATCTTTTCACTTGTTAGTGTCATCTCCAACTTCTTCCGTCAGTGTTTTATAGTTTTCAGAGTACAGATCTTTTACCTCTTTGGTCAAGTTTATTCCTAAGTCATTTATGTTCATAAATGAAATTACCCTTCATTTTCTATTACTTTTATTGTTTTTATCCCATTGTATAGGATTATTCTAATCTGATCAAATGAGCTAGATAGGCTTCACTCTTTTCTTCTGAAATAACTTTTACAAAATAGGACAAAGTCGTCTTTACAAGTTTTGCTGGAAAATACCTACAAAACTATCTGGGACTGAGGCTTTTTGGAAGTAGGTTTTTGACTGTGTTTCAGTGCCTTTGCACTTTGCCCTTTCCTCTGCCTTGTCTTCTTCTTTCTCCTCCTTTTGCTATAAACTCACATCAGCTTTACTTAAAGGTCAGTTCTTCTTTATAGCAACTTCCACCAATTCTTCTGAACAGCAAATATATTTCCTAGGGAAATATGTTCCACACATGCTTTTGTCAATGTTAATTAGAGTGAAGTTCATGGCTTGGTTTGGAATATGATGCTTGTAAGTGAGATTATGGAGTGGTTGCAGTTATCAGTGATGACAAGGTCTAGAGAAAGCCTCCAACAGTGAGGGTAGAGGTAGAGGGAGGACACCCTCCTCATCCAAACAGAAGAGTTCTTGGTTCTAGAAGGCCAACTGTCATAAACAGCATCTATATGCATATTGCAGGGGTGGCATTGGATAGAAGACCAGGAGCTAGAATTTCAGGGCATGACAAGCACAATAGATGACTACAGCAAAAAAGGGATAATGGGTTGACCTGAGAGTCAAAGCTGAAAGTATTTGGGGAAAGGGAAAGCACTGGTAACTAGAAGCAAAGATGAAATGTTAGGAAGGCACCTACAGTTATCTTCAGGTTCAGAAGAAGTAAGAGGGGTATGAGAGAGGAGAGCCACTGAGTGAGAAGACTTGGGGAAACAGTATCCTCAGGGCTTACCCAGATTTTAGAGCATGTAGGCGAAGGAAAGGTATGGCAAAAAGGTCAAGGATATGAGTGATTTGCTGATGACTGATCATGACATCTGCAGGCCCCAGGGGAAGTGTTTCAGGACTTTAGAAAAGGGTGGGAGATGAGTCAGAGGAGGGAGTAGAAGGAGATAAAAGCTATGGGAGATGTGGAATGAACTGGGAACCATAGGCTTCTTATAGTGACCAAATATAAGCCAGATAAAAAGCATAAGGAGATCATATCAGCCCTGTACCTTAAGAACTTAGGGACTAAGTAGTGGTGGCCGGTGAGTAGCCATATAAAGGTGGGCAAGTCTATAACGAACATACAGAATTCAAGGGCTTTTTCAGATTGCTAATGAAAAAGCATATTATACTTATTTATAATTTTTTTATATTATTATAAAATTGTGCATATTATACTTATTTAAAAATTTTGAGCTATTTCAATAATTTTGCTTCAGGCGTCACATACTGCTCAGTTACTGTTGTTGAAATAAGATTTGTTCTTATTAGGCAAGGGCTAAAGTTCATGTCTTTTCTGGTGTGTTTTGGGCGGAGAGCTCAGGCTGTCTCAGGCACAGGGCAACTCAACTTGTCTCACCCCAACCAGAAATTTCCTTGTCATGGATTCAGCCTTAAACTAAATAGCAGCAGCCACAACATTGGCAAGACACTCTCCTTTGGCTGTAATCCACTAGCCCTGGGGCTCTGGAGAGGAGGAAGTAGAGGAATGGCTTTGGGCTTCCTCTGGTCACATGGCTCTTACACACTGGCTGTTTCTTCTGGAATGCTCCTCCTTCTGACTTCCAGTTAACTGCAGCTCCAGGGTCACTTTACCAGAGAAACCCCCCTTTCCTCACCAGTCTAGACCTCCTTATGTTCTCCTAGAACCTGTTCCTTTCCTTCAGAGCATTTATCTCAGTTTGTAATTACATGCTCATTATCCTGATTATTTGATTTATGACTGTGTTCCCACAAGCCTGTAAACTTCACTAGAGTGGAAATGGTGTCTCTTTATACTTATCATATTATCTCTAGCATTCTGAATAGTGCCGGTACACAGTGAGTGAATGAATGAATGAATGACTCAGAAGAAGAACGGATGATATGGAGGACAGTTTCCACTGGAGCCAAGCAATTGATAAGCTTTAAAAAAAAGGACGGGGGTGGTCTTGAGAATAGCTTATTAGAATTAACACTGCCTCTATTGGGTGTCATTCTAAGATAAAGCACTCGTAAATTTCTTTCAATTGATATCTATAAGTTTTACTTCCATATCAATTTTCTAACCTGATACTTCAGAGTGGGAAAATGTAAACCAATAAGTTAAAAGCTGTTACAGATAGATATAAATTATTTATATACATATATAGGTATATATATAATTTCAAAGTTTCATATGGAAAAATAACAGGGTTTTAACTCAGCAAAAATATTTTGGAAACTGTGGAATTAACCTCATTGATATGATTGATTACAGATGGTGACATGGACAAATGCAAGGCATAGTATTTCCAGGTTAAGTACTACTGTGTTTCAATTAAACTGTGGATCAAAAGAACAGAACATCTTCCTTTGAATTCTCTGGAGTATCACGTCTCATCTACCCTAAACAGCTTCTTCTATGAGGGAGTCTTGCTGAGAGAATGCTTTCAAGGGTCAAGGTAAATGGCTTATGATTAGATGGTAGTGAAAACATGAAATACATTGATTAGTCTGTAGTGTATAATGACTAATTTTACTTAAACTGATTCCTTGACCCTGTCAGTGCTATCGTTTGCATACCACTTTGGCTTTATAAACACACTTCTCCCATCCCCTTCCACTCTCTTAATCTGACACTCTGGAATGCAACTTTTATTAGCTTGTTAGCAGTACAACATTATTAACTAAATGGCACTTTTGCCAATTCTGTCAGGGTCCAATCAACATAGGTAGGCTGATGTTTAGGGATAGTAATGATATGTTAACAGTGAATAATTTTAACGTATTAATTGTTTATTCCTCTAGTTGTGAGACTCTGGAAATACTAATGACAGTAGCCTTGGTTGATTTTACATTTCTTTTAGCTGAGATGATTAGTATACTGAAATGTTGAAATGTCACTTCTGACATTTTTTGTTGCAATCAAAGTCAGTTTATCATACATTTGTAATTTTTTTTCAAAAGAAAATAATTAGGAAGTGAGCACTTTTGTTTAACTTTTCCCCATTAGGAAACATTCTTTTTTATGTTAAAAAAAATACCTATTATTATATACCAACTTCAGCGAAATCAACTGGTGTATCAAATGAATATATATATACACCACCTATCATATATATAGTAACATAAACCCTAAATGTTATCATGTCATCTTAATACCTTCGCAGATAAATTTTAAGTGAACATTTAAACAGTTCAGTTTATAGAACTCTAAAATCCTTTCAAAACAGTCTGTGACCTGAGAAAAGGAATTCATCCATTTCTAGACATTCCACAGTAATAAGGTATACAGACACACATATACTTAAATACACACACATATTTTTAATATATGTGGATATGGGTGATGTAATGCAAAGAAAGAATAAAATACAAATTAAAAAATACAACTGAAGACATAACTAAGCAAATATCTGGGGAAAATCATTCAAATATGATAGATAAGGGTTTATTATATTTAATATATAAATAGTGTATATTTATTCATGAGAAAGAAAAATATCAAGATGCTAATAAAAAAAAAAATAGAGTGAGGAGAGGGGACAAAGAACCTGAGCAGATAGGTCAAAGAAGTCATACATACAAGACAGAAATTACTCACCTTCAGTAATAAATCAAGGAAACACAAATTATAGTGTCACAAAAACATTTCCCTACCAAGAATAAAGACATATAATTTTTTTTTTAAAAAAAGTAAGTTCAGGTCAAAATGGACCATTAAGTTTAAACTTGAAGGTACTGCTCCCGATACAGGGCAGTGTTAGATTAAAGCTAAAAAGAAAAAGACCTATCAGGATTCAAAAGGAAGATTAAACTCATGTATATTTTAAAAAGTTACAACAAACCACTATAAACTTTATGCTAATATATCCTTTAAATAGATATACAATTTTCCAAAAAAATTAAAAGACACAAGGGGCACCTGCATAGCTTAGTCAGTTGAGCATCTGATATCTGACTCTTAATTTCAGTTCCGGTCTTGATCTCAGGGTTGTAAGTTCAAGCCCCATGTTGGGTTCTGGGCTGGATGTGAAGCATACTTAAAAAAAATTTTTTTTAATTAAAAGGAACAAAATTAATGTAATAAGAAATTTAAAAAACCTAGAAAGATGACCATTACATACATTTAGTCATTAATCAAATTCTGGTCTCTAATAAAAATGTACATATATATAAAAACTTCCATGACCCAATGAGGAAATGATGAACTATTAAATAAGTGGTGCTTGGTAACTGGTTATGTATATGGAAAGATAATATGCTTACCTCATTTCATACACAGTAGTCAGTTCCAATTGGAAGATCTAAATAAAAAAAATCTTTCAACATTTATATGACAATATATATAAAATTTCTTTATAACTCGTGATAGGGAATTAGTTTTCAATCATGATTCAAAATCTTATTTAAAAAATAAAACTTTGAATACATTAAAATTATTATAAAGCAAAATGGTAATCTTGGAGAGAAGTTAAATAAAATACTAAAACTGACCAATATATTGTATCTATAATATGGAGAGTATTCTTCAGTTTAGATGTCTGTTACTGGCAATATGGCAAACCAGAGACACTGAAAGCCTCCTGCTATAAACATATAAAAGTGTCTGATTAAATCCATACTTTCAAGTAAATAAACAACCCTGTGAGATAATAAAAATGTGCCAGTTCCAGGATCAAAACAAGAACAAAACTGCAGAGAGATAAGGAGGCTCTAAAACTTCTGGCCATATTGGTCTTGTAGAGCAAAGCATTCTGGGGATAAAGCTTTGGATTTGCAGTGCCAGGAGTCACACTGGAAACAGTCCTGAGATGCTACACCTTCAATGAGGTGGGTAAGCTAAAACACAAAACTGCAAGGAAAATTGGCCCTCTCATCCTTCACACTTTAGGTAGTGATTAATAAAAGTCTTCTGATCAATTACAGGACCACTGGCTAGACTTGTATGGGTATAATGCCTGAATCAATATAAGTTGCATAATTTTAAATTCTTGAATCCAAAAAACAATGTAGATCTAGGTCTGTAATGCTCTTCAGTACCTAGCAAAAATGAATGCAGTTTAACTGTGGAGGAAGTATTATCCAATTCATGTTTCAAAAAATTCTTGCAAAAAAACAATATCTAAAACAGGTCTCCTAGTACTGAAATTATCAGTTACAATATACAAAATAATTATGCCTTGTACACTTAATAAAAGATGGAAATTAAATATATGAGCAGTGAAAAATTAAATAAGCAGGAAAGTTTATAAAAGAACCTAAGAAAAGCCCTAGAAATGAAAAATATAGTTCAAGTCAAAAACATAGATGATGGGTTAAGCATAACTGAAGAGAAAATTAGTCAATCATACCATCACAAAAAATTTCTCAGAATATAGCACAGAATTAAAATAAGGGAAATATTAAACATTTATCAACCTGGAAGATGAAGAGAGAGATGGAAGAGGGGAAAATATTTAAAAGAAAATGGTGCAAATTTTATTCAGAATTGATAAAAGTCATGAATCCTTAGATTCAAAAAGCCCTAAGAAATTCAAACACAATGTATAAATAAAAATTCACACCTGGAAATATCATAGTGAAAGTACAATGCATCAAAAATATTACTCTAAAGAAGAAAAAGAGAAAAGAGGGTCCTTAAAAAAAAAAAATCCTAATGAGATTGGCAGCTGATTTCCTAATAGCAAAGGTGGAAGCCATAGAACTCTGGACTGATATGTTTAAAGTGAAAACCTAGAGTTCAAAGCTTAGCAACTCTATATTTTAATAGTAAGTGAAATAGTAAAACATTTTCAAGTATATGAAAAAAAGTGTCAGTGAAAAAAATATAGACCTAAATGATTTCTTCTGTCTCACAAAAAATGAGGATTAAGAAAATGTTAAAAACATGGATAAATGTAAACAAAAATGAATATATAAACCAATTATAATTGTAGCATTAAATTAGTTGTAACATTAAAAATAAGCAAAAGTATTAGATAATGAGTCTATTAAACCAGGAAGGAAATCATGGCACTAGAGTATTCTAAAGACCTTGGGGTAAATAGACTAACTTTTTAGTCTTTAACTATGCATGTCAATGTTTCTACTGTGAGATCAAAGGAAAAGAAAAAGATATACTTTTTTAAAGAAAATATACATTTTAAATGAGTGGAGGCTAGTAGAATGAGAAAGAAATAAAATGAAAAAATATCCTCAATCTATTTAATTGAAGGAAAGAGAGAGACAGGACAAGGAAAATTTAAATTTTCTCATAAGTACATACATATTCAGCACATTTCTTAGTGATTTACTCATTTAGTTCTCATAACAATCCACAATCCTAAGAGACAGGTAGTATTATTATCCTCATCTACATTTTACAACTGAATAATAAAAATGTCACATATATATATATTTTTTAATTCAACTAAGGTACTTACAAGAAATATGATAACCTTAAATGTACTTTTTTAATTGTGATGAAAAACACATACTATAAAATTTATCATTTTTACTTGTTACTATTAAATACTACATTTGTTGTTTAACTTTTATAGGGCAAAATAAGGAAATAAAAAGTATAGATTTTGGAATGAAGAAGACTGTGAGGTATTGGCATAAGATACACAAATAATAGCTCAAGGGAACACAAAAAGAATATAGAAATAGAACCACATGTATATCTTTTCTTGATCATCATCAAAAGCACAAAGGCAATTCAATAAAGCAAAGTCATTTCAATAAATAATGCTGGAGCAACTTGCTGACTTTATAGGAGGTTGTGGGGGGAGTGGGTGGAAATGAACCTTAGGCCCTACCTCACTTTATATGGCAAGAGTTGGCATGGCTCATCGACCTAAATGTCAAAACTAAAATCTCAAAGTTTCTAAAAGAAAATAAATGCAAATATCTTTGCAACCTTTAGGATAGCAAAAATTTCTTACACTGTACACACATACACACAAATAAAAAGAGTAACCATAAAAATAATTGATAAATTGAATTTCATTGAGTTTAGAAGAAATTATTTCTAAAATATTTGATAATGGTTTTTATACAAAATATACAAAGAACTCATAAATCAGTTATGAAGATACAAAAAACCCAACTTAAAAAATGGGCAGAAATCTTGAAATGATATTTTACAAAAAAAAAAAAAAGTGCCCAATAAACCTATGAAAAGGTACCTAACATCATTAGCCATTAGGGAAATGCAAATTAAAACTACAACATTACAGTATCACATCTACTACAATTGGTAAAATCAAAAGACTGATGAAGGTTTATGCTTCTGCAAAATTCTTACGTGATGGAATTTGAGGTGGAGCCTTTGGGAAGTAATTAGGCGTAGATGAAGTCATTGAAGTAAGGCCCCCATAAGGGAATTGATGTCCTTGTAAGAAGAGGAAGAGAGGGGCGCCTAGGTGGCTCAGTTGGTTAAGTGTCAACTTCAGCTCAGTTCATGATCTCATGGTTTGTGAGTTTGAGTCCAGCATCAGGCTCACTGTTGTCAGTGCAGAGCCCACTTTGGATCCTCTGTCCCCTCTCTCTTCACTCTTTCCCCTACTTTCCTTCCTTTCTGTCTCATCTTCTCCCTTTCCCTTACCACCATGTGATGACACAGGGAGAAAGTGGCCATCTGCAAGTCAGGAAGAGAGATCTCATCAAGAACTGGAGCATGCCAGAACCTGCTCCTGACCTTAGATCAGCCCGATCTAGCCTCCAGAATTGTAAGCCCCTGAGTCTATGGGTTTTGTTTTTTTGTTTTTTGTTTTGGTAATAAAAGCAGTTTGAGCTGACTGAAACAACCAACAATAAATGTTTTTGAGGACTTGGAACATCTGAAAACTCATATATTGCTAGTGGAATATGCAGTGGTACAACCACTTTGGAATCCTATTTAACAGTTTCTTGTAAAGTTAAACACTATGACCCAGGAATTCCGCATCTAGGTATTAATCCAGTGCGAATCAAGAATATTCACAGAGGGGTGCCTGGGCTGCTGAGTCGGTTAAAGCCTCTGACTTCGGCTCAGGTCATGATCTCACAGTTCGTGAGTTCGAGCCCCGCGTTAGGGTTCGGTGCTGACAGCTCAGAGCCTGGAGTCTGCTTCAGATTCTGTGTCTCCCTCTCTCTGCTCCTCCCCTGGCTCAAGCTAGCTCTCTCTCCCTCGAAAATAAACATTAAAAGTTAAAAAAAAAAAAAGAATATTCACAGAAGCCTATTCACAGTAACCAAAAACTTGAAACAGTTTATTGATCAGCAGGAGATGGATAAGCAATTGTGATATACAACTCAGTCACTATAAATAAAATTTTGAAAACTACAGCTGCCTCCAGTAAAATGGATGAATCTCAAAAACATTCAGAATCCAGACAAAAAAGAATGCAAACTGTGTGATTCTATTTATGTTGAGCCCAAGAATAAGGAAAAGTTATCTATACTGATAAAAATCAGAAAGTGGTGGTGGTGGTCTGAACTGACTAAAAGGAACACACAAGGATTTTCTGTAGTGAAAGAAACTCGTCTACATTTTTATATATCGGCAGTTACATGGGGCTATAAACTGATTGACCTACATAATACTTAAAGGTCTGTGCATTTTATTGTATTCAGCTTAGACTTCAATTATATAAAAATTATTAAGCAAATGGATAACTAAAAATTCAGGCTGCTGACTCATTTTGAACAAATTCACCTTCGGGGTTTAATTCCTAAGCAGTGTTCCTAAGCAGTGAGTAATTCAGACCACCTGCATAGAAATAACCCAAGAGCTGTGTTAAATATTAGATTCCAGTACCTTACCCACATCATATCAATCAGAGTAAAATGCATTAATATTGCATGTTACATTTTCTATTTAGATAAATGGTCACCATTCTTATGTACCATTATTATGCTGGATATAAATTGATAAGAAAAATGTTACCCTAGAATGGTTTCTTTCTCTCCAATATTTTTCATTTCCTCTCTGAGTGCTGTATGAATGATGTTCCTGTGTTTGTCTCTTTCTGTAAGAATAGAAAAGTCCTAGGCCCTAATGTGTTGGTGGAAAGAGCACCTTACAGGTTGAATCATTCTCCATTGGTCAGAAATAGTCAACACATTAACAGCCTGCTTAGAGTCAGCCTGTCAATGAAACCCATCAGAACATTTGGGGACCCTGGTTCTGGTAAGTCATAAATTACTGTTTCCAGTTTTACTTTATCTGCATTCATTAGTTCAATTTAAATCACTACCCAAACTGTATTGCACTGGCACCTCATTAGATTCCAAAATCCTTGAGGACAAGGATTCTTTCTCCAATGCCATTTCAATCTCAACATCTAGTGAGTCTTAGGTGCTTAGTAAATAATGGTAGATTCAATGTAAGAATTAATAAAGCAACAAAAACTGTCCTGTAGCATATCCCCATCTAATTCCTTATCCTTGCCACTAATCAGCATCTATGGACAGAAATTTTCTACGGGTTACTAATTCATTCTATTTTACTCACTTGTAGCCTATGTATTTCATTTTGATTTCAGAATATTAGGAAAGAAGTAAGCCCTTTCCTGCCCCCAAGATGTGACCTTCCCTGATAGGAACTGTGGACCCCAAGAACACTAAATTGTTTGCAGTTCATTTGCACACATCAGAATGTTGCTTGCCTTATTGCTTTTGGTCATGGTCTCCCCCCAACCAAAAAGTCTTCTCTGATCCTTTGGTCTCAGCAGATTCAGCTGCTCCTCTCCCAGGTGCCTGCAATATCACATGCCCATCCCTGAAACTCTTTGTATCATTTTATATTAATCTGTACCATATTCCACATTTGTAGCTTTCTCTTTCATTAGAGTATGAGTATATTATGTATTGTGAATATAAGTATTGACCTCTATATAACTCTAACACATGCCTGTGCTTAACTCACATGATTTGAGAGAATGCATGCTGTCAAATGTTGAGTTCACACACAAAGTACCCACAGCATGTCACATATTGCTGCCTAATAATGCTAGGAATCAAATAAGATCATATCTCCTTCAGATGGTTACTAATTTTTTAAGTTTCAAAACTTTGGGGATGGGTTTGACATTAAAATCACCAAACTATTGTTAATGAATCTTTCTACTTCTTGTTTGGAGGGTGTGGGGGAGGGAGACATTTACCTGTGTCCAATCCTCTGGCATCTCTCCCATTCTCTATATGGAGTAACAAGAACTTGGAGTAAGATAGTGACTATGAACATGGAAAGGAAAAAATGGCCATGAAACAATACTCACATGGTCATCAGCCCTGCTCATGCAGGAGGATGAAGAAAAGGCAAGAAGGATGCACAGATGGTTGCAAAGTATCGAGCCTGACAGCTTTCTGGGGTACGAAGGATGATCTATTTATTTGACAGAAACCTGCTGATAGCTTTGGCCTGTGGAGACAAAGGGATGTTATTCCAAGCAGAGGCCAGAGCAGCATGAACATCAGACAGTGACTTAGCCCTGAAAGAACTGGCCAGGAAACGCTAAGGCCTGAGAGCTGAGATTGGCCACTTCCCTCTCTTTTATGTGTTGCCCAGATTTTCCTCCTCCTCTCCAAAGCTTTCACCTAGCTGAGTGCTACTCACCCTTCCAGGATGAGCCAAATATTTTTGTAGGGCTTTATAGTTCATGAAGCCCTGTCACATCACGGTCTCATCAACCCTATGCAATAGAAACACATTCCCATTTCATAGTCAAGGAATCTGAATGGTAGTAAGAGGCGGGATTAGGAGTTGAGCAGAGGGATTGTGAAGTTTTTTTCAATTTCTACTATTTAACAATATATCAGTTTCTCTAGGAGACAGAGACAGGCCTTTTGACCCAAGGGGTCCATCTTTTGGGAGACAGCAAACATTAAATACATCAGATAGAGAATAAGTGTGTGCATTGATAACTATATATTAGTAAGTGTATAACAGTACGTCAACATAGATTTCTGTAAAAAACCTGCCACGTGAAAATCCAGCATGCCATTTGTGTAAAGAATCTTTTAAATATTTATTCAATCTTAGTGGCCAAAGACAGAATAATACAGAACTAGAGATTTTATGGAGATTTTATAGGACCTCTAGCCTATTTGACTATATAGGACCTCTATCTTGAGAAGCTGAATTTCTCCACTTATAAAAATGCAATTTTTTTGCCTTTTTCCAAATAAAATAAAGAACACACATAAAAGAAAAGCTCCATAAATTCAACACACGTTGTAAGAAAAAAAAGAAAAATAAGCGTATTTTAAAAATAATACATCTATTTTAACATTTTAATCTGAAATAGGAAGATGGAGTGCTTGATGTGTCAGAAATATAATTTAATATGTGAGTTTCATGTTTATTGACTTTCTTATATTAAAAATGCTGTACTTAGGGGGGCTCCTGGGTGGCTCAGTCGGTTAAGTGTCGGACTTCGGCTCAGGTCATGATCTCACAGTTTGTGAGTTTGAGCCCAGCGTCAGGCTCTGTGCTGACAGCTCGGAGCCTGGAGCCTGTTTCAGATTCTGTGTCTCCCTCTCTCTCTGCCCCTCCCCTACTCATGCTCTGTCTCTCTGTGTCTCAAAAATAAATAAAAACATTAAAAAAAATAAAAATAAAAAAAATAAAAATGCTCTACTTAGTAAAGCAGAAGAAACTAAGAATTGATTTCAAAAGGTAGTAATTTAGTTCTCCTAGAGGAAATCACTTTTGACCCCGATTTAAAATAATTTACAGAACATGGATCCTTTCTAAGGATCCATGTTCTGCTTTTTGAGGATTATTTTTTTCCAAGCAGGTGTTAATTACAGTTTTTAGTCTAGTGTGTGTGGCAATGACAGGGGGTGCAGTTTTGAGATTCTTCTCTAAACTCACCCCAGTACCTCAGTTCTCAATGAAGCTGGAGTAAAATAGGCTTCAGTCTTAAAGACTTTTTACCAAATTCCATGGTGTTTACAAACAAAGCATTTTTTTTTCTTATCTTATCCTTGAAAAAATGAAAAACAGCTTCAAATCACTCTTCCTGGGTTATTCATTCAACATCTTCCTTCAGCTTATTGCCATCCAGGAGAGGAGTTCTCTGTCCAGTTGAATAACAGACTCTGGATTAAAAGAGTTCAAACAAGAACAAAGGAGGGAAGGTTCTATGTAAGAAGGGCTTGTGTTAGAGAGGGAGCAGATAATGCATTTGATTTTATTTATTAAATGAAGCTATTATCCTCTTCTTCCACCAAGGCTGTAGTGCAGAATATAGGAAACAGAAATGTCTAGAGGCCTATCTTGAAGAGGAGAAGACTGAGTCATCAAAGACACCCAGTTGTGTGTGGGAGTCATCACTGGGGGTTGAATTATCAGGCCAAAAACAACTAGGCATGGCTCAGTTTCTGGAGCTGTTTCATGTCAGGGTTAACTCCCACTTCAAAGAAACCCAGCAGACGGGAAATGAAAGTTCAGGACATCTTCCTTTGAATCTGTTTTCAAAATGGCTCATGCAGTTTGCTGGCTGGTATCTTGCAAAGGCGTATTTCAATGTTCATCATTACTATTTGCCTTTTATCAAGAGCCAATAATATGAACTGAAGATGCACATGTACGTATAAATTACTATCCTTCACTTATGAGGTTGGTGATGATAACATTGCAATTCTTTTGGGAGAATATAGCTAGAAAACTCTATGAGTGACCCCCACACACCCTCAATAAGAAAACCAGGTCCAAATCAAGTAGTTGGAAAAGTTATTAATAAGAGATGAGAAGACTTTCAAGGGAAGACAGAACACCAGGAGCTGGATACAAGTTTCATGGAAGGGAGCAAAGAAGCATTTGAAGGAAAAAAGGAGAAAAGTAAAGACACCCCTTCCTCCCTCCTTCCTGTTCTGTTTAGTCAAATAGAAATAAGCAAATTTTCCCAAATGAATCATCCGTACCTTCTTGGTGAATAGATCTTCATCTTGTAAGGAAAATGAAATCTGAGCAGTTTCGGACTCTGATTCTTGGGCTTCTGATCCTTAAGCGTATGATGGTTTAAGGTTGATGTGTTCTCTCTTGCAGTGCCCCAGATCCTGTCTGTACCTGGTAATTCATGTGAGCACATACTAGTATGAAAGCAGGGACCATGATAATCGTCAAGAAGTCGGTTTAGGCTAGGGCCAGACAAAACTAACAAATTTAGAAGTTGCCAGGAGAGATCTCCTAGCACAGTAAAACAAACACATAAAAGAGCTCTCTTTGCTCTTTCTGGGAGCAGAGACCCTCTTATTCTTTTCTTGCAGGTATTCTGATCCTATAGCACTTCTTTCTCTTTCCGACTCTGTTCACAAACAGCATCTTCATTCTGGGCTCCCACAGCCACTGAACCAAAATGGGGAAAATCATGGTGAAGGAGATTCTAGCACTAACAAAATCCCTGCAGGCTCCTTGATGTTACCACTTTGACTCCTTCAAGGGGTCTTGCTGTTATTATTTTGCATACCTGAGTTAACATTTTCTTTCCTTGTCACATTCTTTCATGTTAAATATTTTATAGTATGAATTTTTCATCTAAATTTTTAAATAGTTAATGTACATGGTTCAAAAATTTAAAACATACTAAAAAGTACTTAAAAATTCTCACTTGTAAAAATCACTCTTATCCAAGGCTCCCAGTTTCACCTAGTTCATACCTCATTATACATCCCACTGTCTGAATGACAGCCTTGCTGGATAAAGGATTTGGGGGGGCATATTTTTCCTCTTCAGCACATTGAATATTTCCTACTACTCCCTTCTGGTCTGCCAAGTGTCAGTGGACAGGTCAGTTACTACCTTTATATGTCTACCCTTGTAGGTTAAGGCCTGTTTGTCCCTAGCTGCTTTCAGAATTCTGTTTATCTTTGTATTTTGCAAGGTTCGCAGCACAGATTCACTGTGATATGCTGTGGAGAAGACCTATTCCTGTTACATCTGAAGGGAGTTCTCTGTGCCTCCTGGATTTGGATGTCTGCTTCCTTCCCAAAATTAGTGAAGTTCTCAGCTATAGTTTGTTCAAGTAAACCTTCTTCCCCTTTCTCTCTCCTCTTCTTCTTCTTCTTCTAATAATTCTTCTTCTTCTTCTTCTAATAATTCTTCTTCTTCTTCTTCTGGAACTCCTATGATACAGATATTACATTTCATTGAATCACTTAGTTCTCCAATTCTCCCCTCATGGTCTAGTATTTTCTTCTTTTTCTCTCAACTTCATCATTTTCCATAATTTTATCTTCTATTTCACTTATTGTCCCCTCTGCTTCCTCCATTCTTCCTGTCACTACATCTAGTTTATTTTGCACCTCATTAACAGCATTTCTTAATTTGTTGTAACTGTTTCTTAGCTCCTTGATCTTTGCAACAATAGATTCTCAGCTGTCTTCTATGCTTTTTTTTCTAGCCCAGCTATTAATCTTATCACTATTATCCTAATTTTTTAAAATCAGATGTATTGTTTATATCTGTTTTGAGCTATTCTCTAGCTGTCATTTCTTCCTTGAATTTCTTTTGAGGAGAATTCTTCTACTTAGTCATTTTGGCGAGTTTTCTGTCCTTTAATAGCTTGTCATATGTCCTGCACCTGCGAGCACTACTATATTAAAAACAAGTCATACATTGTCCAGGGCCTGGCCCTTCAAGAGATGTGTTTGGAATGTGTTTCATGCTCTCTGTTGTGACTCTGGTTGCTTTATCTCCCTAGTGATAGTGGTGATTTGGACCTTCCACCAGGTGTGTTTTGATTTGTTCATTGAAGTAATCCTGGAAAAAATTTAAATAAGGGTGTGGTGGAAGAAGCCTTGTCCCATATAAAGAAAGAAATGACAGGGGTGGGGAAAAAGAAGAGAAAAAAAATTGACCAGGCAGAGAATCAGAGAAACTATATGGCTTAATCCAGAGAGAGAGGAAAATAAAGAGATACAGAAGAGGTGTAAAAAGAATAGGTTTAAAAACATCTGCTTAAACAAACCAACAACCAGAATAGAGAAGAAATAAGAGGAAGAAAGAAAAAAAATAATATGTGTAAATATGTAAAATAAGAATTGATCAAGAATCAAATCAGAAAATGCAAAACCTCTGGACCAATATCTGATGATGCCTTGGAACCGGTGGGCGTGCTGATCTGAAGGAGGAGCTGTCTGGTTAGATCAGTGTCAAACTTGTTCTGTTAGATACACAGTTACCAGGCATAGAGGGGTGTGGTTTGGTGTAGGTGGGTTCCACCTACACTGTGGACCAGCTGTCACTTTCCCTGAAGCCCTACCTTGTTGGTGATGGGGAGAAAAATGGCGACACCCCAGTTTCTTCTCCCCAGACTGGACATCCCAGACCACTCTGTTCAGGCTGTCCTCACAGTGCCAAGCCAGCTAGTTTGTCCTGCTCCACAATCTTCCATGCCTCCCAGGTGCTCTGGTGGGATTAAAACCCCGACATCTTAAAGGATCCTGCTTCATGTGCACTGGTTCCAGGGTAGTGCCACTCTGCCCCACCGACAAAGGGCCTCTGGCTGGCTGGTGCCTGCAGGGTCTTTTGTCCTTGGAGAGCCTTTATATCTTCTTCCCACCTTCTTCAAGAGAAGAGACTGTGCTCTCTGACTGCACCTCTGAGCTCGCTATTGAGCCTGGGGCTGGCTCCCCCTTCCCCCAGGTGCATGTACAGGACAGCTGGTCCCAGTCCAGAGGAAGTCCCACAACCCTGGGTTGTCACCCCTAAGGCTGTTTCCAAGTTAGAAATTGGTTCTTTGTTTTTTTCATTCCCTGGTCAGTGATCTGGAGAGGTTTCTTCTCTTGTCCAAATACAATCCTACACTTCCACAGCCTCTCTTTCTCTTCTTTTTGTCTCTCCACAGAAGGGGATCCCTCTCCTCCAGGCCTATAGTTCCCATTTTATCTCTCCCAGTTTGCAATCACACACCTATGGCCCACCAAGCTGTCCGCGAGGGCCCTTGGAGATGTTTCTGTCACTCTGCAGCCTGGATTCCTGGAATTCCAAGTCTTCTGGCCTCAATACTGCTGTTTTTGAGGGATGAGGGAACTTCGGGCCCCCCTAATTCTCCACCATATTGACTCCTTCCATGCCAATCTTTTATGATATCTGGATTTTGATTCAGAGGTAGGAAGGCTATCTCCATTATAGGATTATAAAGGAATTCTCAGATATTTCTACTACTCTTATTATATAATGTAATTTGCCCTTTTTCCTATTGTGTAATGTGATATATGGATCCAACTTTATTTTGTTCCATTTTTGGATCCATTGTGAAATGTTAAATTCTCATATAAATGTCAGGGTTTTGTTTTCGTTCTTGACTATCAATTTTTTCCCATTGTCTTTCTAGTCACGTTTTATATTTTAATATCTGGTAGAGCTAGTTCACATACATTGCCCCTTTTTAAAAAGTGTGCCTGCTATTTATCTTTCCAGTGAGTTAGATTGTATTATTCCAAACAAAACAATAAATAAATCAATAATCCTTTTGTACTTGGATATCCAGTTTTCCCAGTACCATTTATTTTATTGATTTCAATTGAAGTATAGTTGACATACAATGTTACATTAGTTTTAGCTGTACCATAGTGATTCAGCAATTCTATAGGTTATGCTGTGCTCACCACAAGTCTAGCTACCATCTGCCACCATACAAGGATATTACAATACCATTGACTATATTCCCTATCCTATACCTTTCATCCTTATGACTTATTCATCCCCTAACTGGAAGTCAGTACCTCCCATTCCCCTTCACCCATTTTGCCCAGGCCCCCACCACTTTCCCTGTGGCAACCACCAATTTGTTTTCTGTATTTATGAGTCTGTTTCTATTTTTTTGTTCATTTTTGTTTTTAGATTGCACATCTAAGAGAACTCATATGGTATTTGTCTTTAGCTATCTAATTTATTTCACTTAGCATTACAACCTCCATGTTGTCACAAATCACAAGATCTCATTTTTTATCACTGAGTAATATTCCACTGTATATTCCCAATACCATTTATTGAAGACCATCCTTTTCTCACTTGGTGCACTTATCAAAGTTTAGTTCACTCTATATGTGTGGTTGTATTTCTGAACTCTAGATTCTTTTTCATTGGTCTATGCGTCTGGTTTTATGCCAGTACCATGATGTTTTGATAACTATAGCTTTGTAACACCATCTGAAATTAGGAAATGTGATACCATTGGCTTTGTTCTTTCTCAAGATTGCTTTAGCTATTCAAAAATGCTTTAGTCTTTTGAGGTTCCATGTGAATTTTAGGATTATTATTACTATTTCTATGAAAAATGCCTTCAGAGTTTTGATAGGGATTTTGTTGAATTTGTACACTGCTATGGGTAAACATTTTAACAATATTAATTCTTCCAATCCATGCAAATATAGGCTAGTTTTCCATTTACTTGTGTCATCTTCAATTTCCTTCATCAACATTTTACAGTTTTCAGTGTATAGGTCTTTTGCTTCCTTGGTTAAATTTATTCCTAAGTATACAATATTTGATAGTACTGTAAATGGTATGGTTTTCTCAATTCCTCTTCTGATAGTTCATTTTTAGTACATAGAAACACAACTAATTTTTTATATGATTTTGTATTCTGAAACTTCACTGAATTTATTTGTTCTAATATTTTTGGGTAGAGACTTTACGGTTTTCTCTTCTATATAGAGGGTCATGTCATCTGCAAACAGAGATGATTTTACTTATTTCCAATTAGGATGCTTTTTATATCTTTGTCTTACCTAAGTGTTCTGGTTAGAACTTCCAGTACTATGTTGAATAAAAGTGCTTAAATGTGTCTTATTCCTGATCTTAGAGGAAAACTTTCAACTTTTCATCAATGAGTATGATGTTAGCTATAGACTAGCCATACATGGCCTTTATTATGTCAAGGTATGTTTCTTTTACACCTTAGTTGTTGACAGTTTTTTCTCATAAAAAGATGTTGATTTTTGTCAAATGCTTTTATTGCATCTATTGCAATGATCAGGTGATTGCTACCCTTTATTCTGCTAATATAATATATCACATTGACTGATTTCATATATTTAACCTCCTTGCATCCCAGAGATAAATCCCTCTTGATCATGGTATGATTGTTTTTAGGTACTGTTGAAAAAAAGTGAAACTGAACCCCTATATCACACCATTCACAAATCAACTCAAATTGGATTAAAGACTTAAATATAGAATCTAAAACTATAAAACTTCTAAAGTAAAATAGGAACAAAGCTCTTTGACATTGATCATGACAATACTCTTTTTCTTTTAACGTGACCTTAAATACAGACAACAAACACAAAAACAAATGGGACTATATCAAACTAAAAAGATCCTATGCAGCAATGGAAACAATCAACAGAATGAAAAGGCAAACTGTGACATAGGAGAAAATATTTCCAAACTATATATCTCACAGGGGTTAATATCTAAAATGTATAAGGCACTCCTACAACTCAATAGCCAAAAAATTAAAAATCTAATTACAAATGGGCCAAGGACCTGAATAGACATCTTCCAAAGGAGACACACAAATGACCAGCAGGCATATGAAAAGGTACTCCACATCTCCAATGATCAAGAAAATGCAAACCAAAACCACAATTAGATATTGCCTTAGATCTCTTAAGATGAATATTATCCAAGACACAGAGATTACAAGTGCTGCTGAGGACATAGAGCAAAGGGAACTCTTCCACAATGTTGGTGGGATTGTAAATTGGTACAGCCTTTATACAAAACAGTATGGAGAGTCCTCAAAAATAAAAATAAAACTGGCATATGATCCAGCAATCCCACTTCTCAGGATATAGACAAAGGAAGTGGAATTAGTATCTTAAAGAGATATCTGCACTCCCATTTTTTTTATAGCATTATCAAATAGCCAAGATATGGAAATAACCTAAGTGTCTGTCAACAAATGAATGGGTGAAGAAAACGTATATCTGTATATACAGATATAAATATATATCTGTATATTGTATATATATTTATATCTGTATATACAATAGAATATTATTCAGCCATAAAGAAGTAGGAAATCCTGGCATTTGTAACAACATGGATCCATCTGGAGAACACTATGCTAGCTGAAATAAATCAGAAAAAGACAAGTGCTGTATGATCTCACGTATATGGAATCTTTAAAAAAAAAGTCAGTCATAGAAACAGTAGAATGGTGCTTGTCAGAGGCTAGGAAGTGGACAAAATAGGGAGGTGTTGGTCAAAGTGTATAAACTTTCGGTTGTAAGATGAATAAATTTTGGGGCTCTAATATACAGCATGGTGACTATAGTTAATACTATATTTTATGCTTGAAATTTGCTAAGAGTAGACTTTTAGTGTTCATACTACAAAAAAAATGGTAACTATGTAAGTTAATGGATATATTAATTAACTAAATTGTGGTAATCATTTCAGTGTATATTATCATGTTGTACACTACATTTGTAATATATACAATTTGTCAATTATACCTCAATAAAACTGGAAAAAAATCAATACCTGCAGTGATTATTTAAATGTATAGAGTAATGTAGAGAGAAATGACAGGTATATCATATCCAAGTATGGTTTTTCCATTTTCCCAAGTCTTCTGTATTCTTAAATAGCATTTTAAAGTTATGTTCATATAGAAATATTTTTCTAAGGATGTCTTTTTAACATTTTTGTTGCTTTTATAAACAGGATATTAACTATTCTGTTAAATATATATTTTTATATATCCTATGAATGTAGTGTAGTGTTAAGCATGTTGACATTGTTGTGCATTAGATGTCTAGAACATTTTCATCTTGCAAAACTAAAATACTATACCCCTCCATTATAGTTTAAATTTTATATTGTGTATATGAACAATTAATATCTGCATTGTTTTATTTTCTGTTTCACCAGCTTTCTAAATCCTTTTATTGTTTTTAATGGTTTTAAAATGATCATCTTTGGTTTCTGTATATATCACATCTGCAAATAGTGAGAGTTTTATCTCTTCCATGAAAATTTGTTTACTTCTGATTTTTTTTCTCTTGTCTCTGTCTTGGCTATGATCTCCAGTAAAATGTTAAGTAACAGAGGTGATAGTGGACATCCTTATCTTGTTCCTGACTTTAGTGAAAAGTTCATTAAGATACATTTTATCATGTTTGCTGTATTTGGTTTAGTCTTATTTTTATTGGAGGTTTTAAAAAATTCTAATTAAGCAACATGTTGGGCTTTTTCAGTATTACAAGTTATTTCTTCTTAGATGTATTCATATGATGGATTATATTAATAGGTTTCTTATCATTAAGCCATCCTTACTTTCCTGTAAAATTCATCATGGTCCCAAAGTATTGTTCTTTTAATGTGCTTAAGGGTTCTGTGCTTATTTTGGATATTTGTATCTATATTCAAAAATGAAATTGACTTGTAACAGTCTAAGTCAAACTTGGTCATTTTCCTTCTTTTTCTATGTTTGGAAACAGTTAAAAAAGCATTGAATTATGTGCTTTTTAAGGTTTAGCTGAATTACTCTATAAAATCTAGAAAGTCAGCTAAGTATGGTGCTTTAGGTGGGTTGCCCCATGAAAACTTCCTTTCTCTCACTCTCTTTTTTTCTCCTGGTTAAATTGAGTTTTTCAATTCTTTCTTTATTTCCCAGAGTCACTGTTGGTACCATATTGTCTTAGAAAACCATCCACTTCACCCAGTTTTTTTTCCATGTTTTTAGTGAAGAAACTGAATTTAGGGGACATGCACTGATACAGTGATGACATTATTATTCATTATGAATATTATCCATTAATAATAGGAATGTGAAAAGCTGGAAACTAGAAAAGATTCTACCTATAATTTAAACCATTTTTTCTGTTTTCAAAAGCTAAAAGAATTTTAGAAAAGAAAATTTAATTTGCAAGTTTCTTCAGTCATTTACATTTCTAATGAGAAATAAATACACTCAGTAACAAACTTACAAACCTCAGGAAGTCCTAATAGGGAAATATCCTTACACCAGGCTGCACACTAAGTTCTTCACGGGTCATATGTATTTTAAAGGACTCTAAAGCTTGTACATACCATAAATCTCAGAATTGAAGAAGAGTTCTCATACCTACAGAATGACTTAGCAGATACAGGAAGAGACGGAGTTTTCCTAAAGATAAAGGTGCTAAACACAACATAAGGACACATATGGTCCTGAGAGAAACATTTAAGGAATTCTTTACTGTATATCATGAAATAAAAAAATAATTATTCAAAGGAATGAGAAAATCAATTCCACACAAAACCAGAATAATTAAAATCTACATGAATTAGGCTTTTAGAAGAATTAGTAAGTTACCTAAGTTATCAAGTTTGGAAGTCCTAGTCTCATTTCTAATACTTTAGCATATTTATAAAGATTTTTTTTCCTTTTTTCCTTTATTCTGCTTTATCACATTTCTTTCTTTAGAGCACACATCATATTTTTTACCTTATAAGATTTAAACTTAAAAAGGACCCAAGAACATTGTCCCTTTTCAGCTATAGTTTAAAATCATTTTTAAAGAACGATTTTCTAGAACCATGAATGCTTGGAAGAAAGCATTCTAGAAAGAAGCTCAAGAATTGCTTAGGCAATTCAAATACTAAAGCACAAAGCACAATGTAAAATATATAAAACAATGAGTTAATCTTCTACCAAGGAGGAAAATGGGTCATAAAGAATAAAGAGTACAACCAGATACAGACTAAGCACCTAACATTGAAATTAGATTACAAGTTCAATATTTCCTTTTCTCCATTTATCAAATCAAGTCAGTTCTATGTGTCTGATTCTAGGAAATTAATGAAATTCAAGACAAATTAGAATAATTTCCTTTGGGAGAGAAAATCATCTAGCAAGACTATAGGTAGAAAAGGGCGTATTTTCAGCTCCAATGTCTGGCACTTGAAACTATATACAATTCTAATCACATACATGCTAATAACAAGGAAGGCGTTCAATCATTCTATTTCTTAATAGAGGTGGTATAAGTTATTTATTGAATCCTGATGAAAGAGCCTACAATATTTTCCTTTCACTCCATTGGAAAGGACTGTAATTACATGGAAATCCATGATAATGTATTAAAGATCCCATGTCACTGCTCTGTAGAGCACTTAGAATGGAGTAACATTACGCCACACAGGGCAATTAGAATGCAACTAATTAGTGTCACTTACTGGGAAAAGCAACTGATTAATTATGTTTAGACATTGCTGCTGAGAGAGAACTCAGAGCCTATAGCTTCTAAATTGCATGCTCCGCCATTAAGCTAATCGAACACCTCTGCTAGCTCAATAGTTACCCCGTATTTAATTCAGCCTCACTATCCAGCTAAGACAGGCACCCCTGAAGTTCTGCACTAATGCTATGTTCATGAAACTACTGTACATCAGAATTACAGTGTACTTTTCCCTCTATCACATTAGGAGAGTAATTAGTAAGGCAGCTGTGCAGCTACAGCCTTCTAGACTCAACTCGGTGGGTAATAATATATTTCATCGTCATAGAAACAATATCCTAGCACCTTCAGCACATCAGTTAGGAAAATGAGAATCACTCAGGGAGTCAAAGGAGGAGATGTGAGTATCTTTGTCAGCCTCTTGAAGCTACTGTGTCAAGAAGGCATTTTTAAAAGGGCCCCATACTCATGCCCAAATTTTGCCAAGTACCCATTTACCCTCAAATGTCTCATTTTGCTTTCCTGAAATGATTCTGATAATTGCCTCTCCTCTGTCATCTCCGTGTTTATGCCACACCAGGGTGGGAGGTGAGGCCAGATGGTTATTTGAAAGCGTCTCAGCCTGGCTTGCAGAATTTCTTTAAAGAAAAAGCTGCTCAACACCAGAATCAAAATAACCGCAATAGAAGGACAAATAGGCTCCTAAGAGACACAACTAAGGACTTCTTCAACACAAATCATGTAATTAAAAAATAATTATTCAAAAGAATAAGTCTACTCCATTACATTTCTACTTAAATCTGAAATTTGTTCTTAAGGCTGCTAGGGAGGATATTCAACTACACTTCTGCTGTGTGCAGGAACAGCAGAGGCCCATCCAAGGTGAGCATTCACTCCTTCTTACAGATCCACTGAGTTCTGTCCACAACGCAGGTGGTGAGTCCCAGACCGTGTTGTAAAAAACGATCTCCATTATGAACTGAGCCTGACCCAAAGAGAGGGGACCTTGGCGGGCTGAATTTTTAAGTTGACAATTTATAATATCAACTAGGACATCTCCTCTCCTTTTAAATTCTTTCTTCTCCCTCTGCCCCTGCCCAATTCCAGGCTTCTATTGGTTTCCATCTGTGCTATCAATTATCATAGGTTCATCATTTCATATTTAACATGTAGAAGATTTATGTATGAATCTTATTAAAATGCAATATGCCTATGGTTAGCAATACTGTATTGTATACTTGAAATTTGCTAAGAGGGTATATCTTAAGTGTTCTCATTGAAGGAGGAAGAAGGTGAGGAGGAAGAGAAAAAACGGTAACTGTGTGAGATTATGGATAGATGGATGTGTTAATTAGCTTGATTGTGATGATTATTTCACCATGTATATCAAACACCAAACTGTACACTCTAAGTAGAAATAATTTTTATTTATCAGTTATACTTCAATAAAGCTGAAACAAAATGCAGATTCCAACTTGGTAGGCTTTGTATTTGGCACAAGGTTTGACATTTCTACCAAGTGCCCATGTCCTCTTAATGCAACAGGCCAGCCAAACATGCCTTGAGTAGCAAGCTTCTAAGTGACCTGCTTGTGTCTAATTTCTCCCTTTCCCAAAACACCCTTAAATATTTCATTTGGGTTAATTTCTCTAAAGTTACACTTTATGAAATGTGACTCCAGGGTTTTCTGTAATAGAATCAGATCCCATTTGAGACCTGATTAGCCATAACTTCTTGGGGTGATGTCCCCAAAACTCCAATTTTAACAATCATACCCCAATGGTTCTCACGTACCCTAAAATTTGAGAATTGCTATCATAAGGCAAGTATAATAGCCTTATCAAGTTATTTGCTCTTTCTAAAACATTTTTAATGAAGACTTCAACGTTTTATTTATTTTTTGAGAGAGAGAGAGAGAGAGAGAGAGAGAGAGAGAGAGAGAGAGAGAGATTGGGGAGGATCAAAAGCGGGCTCTGCGCTGACAGGGTGACAGCAATGAGCTCAACGGGGGGCTTGAACTCCTGAACGCCAAGATCCAAGATCGTGACAGGAGTTGAAGTCAGTCGCACAACCAACTGAGCCACACAGGTGCCCCCTAAAACAATTTTTAATGGTCTCTTACTAGTGAATAAAATTCCAAGTTTCTCACCTGATCTTTAACTTTTTGCATTTTCTATTCTCCATGCCTTTGTTATGCTGGTTCTACATATTTAGGGAGAGAGAAGCTGACATAATAAAAATGGTAATAACTGTCCTTACTGAGCATCTCATTCATCTCATTTTACCCATTGAAATCTCACCATTCGTGTGTGAGAATTTATTTCATTTCACTATCTTAACCCTTTGAGGTACATAACATTTCCTCCATTTTACAGATGACAAATGTGAATGTCAGAGAGAGAGGCAGGTTTATTGGTGTGATGGATTCAGAAGCTCATGCTATTTTCAACCATATTACATAACCTGGAAAGTCACCTGAATTGCTTTATAAATGTTTCCCTCTCAAATCATTATTTGTATGGCAAACAACTGGCAAAAAATTATGGCCATTTCTGGTGCACGCAACGAATGTTGGACCTATGTGCTAGACAAAATCACAGAGTTTTGCTGTACTGATGAAGCAAAGTTTTCTAGTCCCCCTTTCTTTCTAAAGCTCTATTAAATTTTGCTTGTAATAGTCTAGCTCTCAGAATGACTCTCCAGACTAGTTGCAATAAAGAGTCTTTATAAAATATACAGGCCACGAATCCATCTTAAAAATTTAAAACCATCTGTGCATTGTTCGCCTAACACAGAACATATTTATTTGCACAATTCATGTACGTTCTGTTGTCACAGAATATCAACGAATCACCAAGAGCTGTTGATGAATTTAAAGTAATATTTAGTATTGTTTATAAAAGACATTCCTGTAAAAATGTAAAAACTACTTTAACAGGAGACTGAATTTTGCCATTTTTTACATTAGCACTTTATAAATGGAGTGTATAAATCAATCATCAAATGGCATGTATTAAGAACTCTCAAGCATATGGTGCTATCTGAGGCAATGCATGAATAAAGCAGACACATCTCTGTGATCTCCATTCCTAAAATAGAAAACGTGACATGGCAGAAAGTGAACAAGAATAGTTTTGTATCTCTTAATGTAATTGTCCCATTTGTCACTGGATTAAGGAAAAGAGGGCAATTTAGCACAAACCATTACTTTCTGTGGGTTACAGGGATTGGGACATTCAAAGAAAATTTTTCTACTGGTAACATATCTCTAGGAATCTTGGAAAATATGTATGACCTCATATTAAGCGGGTATCATCAGTATCAAGCTAAGGATTTTGAATGGTCAGTTAGTGCTGTTTTGATTTTCAAAATAAATTAGGAAAGCAAATCAGTCACTAAGAAGATCTTAAATGATTTCTTTAACACCACACAAGTAAAACCAAATCATCTTGTATGAGCCAAAAGGAAAGGATCCTCACAAATATTTTTTTAAATTTTTAATTGAAGTGTAGTTGACACAGAATATTAGTGTCAGGTGTATGACACAGTGATTCAACAATTGTATACATTATGAAATGCTCACCATGATAAGTGTTGTTACCATCTGTCACCACATAAACTTTTACAATATTATTGACTATATCCCCTATGCTGTGCTTTTCATCCCTTGTGACTTATTTTATAACTGGAAGTTTGTACCTCTTAGTCCTTGTCACTTATTTCACCCATTCCTCCACCTCCCCTTTCTTCTGTCAACCAGTAGTTCTCTAGGAGTCTGTTTCTGTCTGATTTGTTTTTTAGGTTCCATGTGTAAGTGAAGTCATATAGTATTTGTCTTTCTCTAAGAATAATATACTCTAGGTTCATCTTAGTTGTCATAAATGGCAAGATCGCATTCTTTTTAGAGCAGAGTAATATCACACACACACACACACCACATCATCTTTATCCATTCATCCATAGATGGACACAGGTTGCTTCCATATCTTGACTATTATACATAATTCTGCAATAAACATGGGGGTGCATCCTCCCAAGTCTTTTAATGGGAAGTCTGGTCAACTAAGTCAGAGCCCCAATTCTGAATTTCAATACATCAAAAAATACAAGTTATATGTAACATGATAAAATGTATGGGGCACAGACATAAATTAAAAGTAACAACAATAACAATGATAAAGACTAAAGGAGTAGTTACTATACTACTGCTATAATACTGGATTAAATTATATTCCGCCTTCTTATTAGGCATATTGCATAGCACAAGGAATGCTGAGCGGTAAAATGCTGATTTCTTAAAATATTCTATTGCTCCTTATAGTTCTAATATCCCATACTTCTGTTTTTCCATAGAATCTTCCTATGAGTCTTTAACCCTAATGAAAAAAAGTAAATGGGGTTAAGCTGCAACTTTAATGGCTGAGACATAGGTCATTACTTTAAAACTGCAGAGTAAAACTTTCCATGTAAAATATTTTTTCGATGTTTGACTGATGCTTTAGACTTAGGGTTTTTTAAATTCAGAAACAAATACCATATCCCTGTGTGCCTATCCCTTCTACAATAGAACTCATTTACTCTAGAAACAGAGACATTTATTAGCATCTAAATTTTTAGTCACTGAAATCAAAAGTTCAAATATGTATGTTAACACAGCATTAAATATTATAGGTCCAATTTTATTAAGGTTCTTTGTTACCTAAGGATGGGCTATTGAAACAGGTTATCTAAACATGAATAGTAACCTTCCTTAGAGGATAACCACTCTCCCTTCTTCTGTTCCAGATCTAGCTATTTTTGTAACTCATTCCTGATAATTAGGAATGTGTCTGTCAAGTCACAGGCAAAGACAATCCAGCCCCGTCATTCCTTCTTATTCATAGTGAGTTTTCTCTGGCCATAGATATTAAACTTCGTAAACCAATAAAAAAATTTCATAAACCAAAAAAAAAAATATTGAAAACAATATCCCCAACAATATCTGTTTTTCTAACTGTATGTGCCCTATTGAAGCCAGGTACTTCCTGTGCCCCCCACCCCCAATTCAGACATTCATCAGTTCTCTAAATCTTTGATCTTGCTGTCTTCCCTCCCTTTTCTTTCTCTCTCCCTTTCTTCTTCCTTTCTTTCTCCCTCATATCAATTCATATTTCTTTTAGATTTTAAATACTTTATGACATCTTTCTGTGGAAACTATACCATTAATAATTTAATAGCTTATTGTAATTTTCTCATAACTGTACATGGACCTACAATAAGAAAGCCTATTGTAATAAATTGACTTTTCACATCTCTGGGCCATCAAAATTTATTTTTGGTCTGAGGTATCATTCTTCAGAGTAAGACCATTCAGGAATTTGCCATTAAAAAAAAAATAGAATAGGGAAATCATGTTAACATGTGAAAAGCAACCAGAAAACTGTTCTCTTTGCAATTCTCTCCACTTTACTATAGATGTATGTGTATGTATACACGAATATAATGACATGGAGAGGGACCTGGCTGACAATAGTCATGAAAGTAATAGTCAATCTAAGGTATCAGAACCTTGGTGGCCATTTAATAGAGTCTGCCAGGAAGTATAATGGTATCCACACCTGCACTCAGTTCTTGTTCAGCTTGGACCCCATTGGAGTTCTTCTTTCCCAACAAAATAGAGTATTACTATGGCAGCTTGCAAAGTAGCAGGACAGGACCATCCTGTTGCTCATGAGCAGCTTGGAACAGTTGTTTTGCACTATGAACATCTTTAGGACTAGCTCTGAAAAACTCTTGACAATTTTTGTAATTATAAACAATAAAAGACCTGAAATAAAGAAATCGCTCCTCTGCTATAGAACAGAGTGGGGCACAAATAGATAAGTAATTTGGGGGCAGCGGAGGGGAAGGCCAGAAATTTGCAGTGGACCAGCATAGAGGATGCAAATTCATATCAAAATCTTACTATGTATTATTTGTAAGTTGTTTTATTTATTTATAGTTCCAATAAGAGCATGGATTCTAGACTCAAATGGCTTTCCTTTAAGTCAATTCTCCACCAGTTACAGTTCTATGACCTTGGGCAAATTTCTTAACTTCTCCGAGCCACCACGTCCTCAGTATTAAAATGGAGATAATAGTATGCAGTACCCATAAAATGCAGAGGCATAGACGCTCTTATGTTATTGTGTTTTATTTTTAAATTTTGAATCCCTCCGACTTACTTCTGGAGTTTATTAAAAGTACAGATTTATTCAGTGGAAAACAGATCATCTGAGGCAACACATCGCAGATGCACATGCAGGATTGATGGGAATGAATCAACATGCCACATCCACTGCAGCTTTGCACAGCACATTGAACATATATACTGTAATGCAAGCTCTGTAAGGCATTTATAATGTCTTTTCCAGACATTAAGGATAATTTCTCCCTCTCATAGCGTTTGTGTAAGGGTTAAATGGGTTCAGGTATTGAAAGTGCGTACATATCAAGGCCACGGGATCATTATGAAAGTGCTAGATGTTACTGTTATTTACATAGAAAGGTGGACTTAGTTTTTATTTTCATTGTGGTTTTATTTTTATTTCTCTTAATTTTTTTAATGCTTGTTTATTTTTGAAGGAGAGAGAGAGAGACAGAGTGTGAGTGGGGGGTGGGGCAGAGAGAGAGGGAGACACAGAATCTGAAGCAGGCTCCAGGCTCTGGGCTGTCAGCACAGAGCCCGACGCAAGGTTCAAACTCACAAACCGAGAGATCATGACCTGAGCCAAAGTCGGACACTCAACCGACTGAGCCACCCAGGCGCCCCATCTTCATTGTGTTTTTTTAATGTTTATTCACTTATGAGAGACAGAGAGAGACAGAGGATGAGCAGGGAAGGGGCAGAGAGAGAAAGAGACACAGAATCCAAAGCAGGCTCCAGGCTCCAAGCTGAGCCGAAGTCAGATGCTCAACCAACTGAGCCACCCAGGCGCCCTTTTATTAGGGTTTTAATGATTGTCGTATAATCCTTTTTTTTTCTTTTTATATGCAGTCATACATTAGAGACCCCTCCAGGACCTATTATATGAGGATACCTGTACTGGTATATCCACCTGACTTTTGCACTTGTCATTCTAGGGACCAGAATGGGAAGATCGTATGAGTGGTTCATCTTCTAGAATGTTACCCTAACCAAGTATATTTTTCTCTGAATGTCAAATATATTACCATTGTATACAATACCATTTTCCGTTAGGATGATAACAAACCAGAAGTTCTGTTCATTTCAGTAGTACTCTTCCAAAAGGCATTTAGTTGTTTATTCAAGGAAAGCAACTTTAAAGTCCTGAACTAGAGGACCAGATGAAGTATCCATCATTTGTGGACTCTTCCCATTAATGGTAGAAAGTGTTATTAAACTAGTTACGTGTAGGTTAACACATAATTTTGAAATTGCTTTAAGTCACACTTTTAGCAGTTTCCTTAAACAGTAGGACAGGTAAAGAATGACCAGGTCTTTAATGAGTGACCTTTTTAGCTGCAAAAACCACTCCACCTTGGATCAAAGAAGGCAAAGAGGGCTGGAAGGCAAAATAGACGAAAGTATGACAGAACTACAGGGCAACCTGGCATATGTAAGACTCTATCTTAACTAACATGGTGTTTAATTGTCAGGGTGGGCAGTTTGTGGTGAGTTTTATAGTGTGGGAGAATAACTTTGCTTACTTTACTTTGTGTCCCCAGAGATTTGTCAGAAAATATAGTGAAAAGGTAAAGACCAGATAAATCTAAAGCTTTTCTTCCAAAGCATCTGCTGTGGATTACCTCATTAGCCCTTATTAAGAAATAGCCACATAAATTCAAAGTTTGAAAATCTAAATACCCTGCATTCTAAACACCTGTCTTGGAGATTTGCAGGGCATATCCATATAGTAAAAGGTCTGATAAATTTTATTGTGAAGAAACCTAATTTTGTTTTACCCAGAATTTTCCAATAATATTTGACAATGGAAGCTCCTTAACAGAGATTTAACAGAGATTTTTATTCATTCATCAGTGTTCCGTGGAATAGGTTTGGAAAATGCTGCTCTAGAAGAGAGCTTCCAGAATTCCCCTTTAATCACTGATGGAACACCAATATTCCCAGCAGTGGAAACTAAATTAATTCTGTCTTAATTGCCTTCCCTTCAGTTCAGACATGATCCCAGAATCGTTGTTCACCTCAAATCCTCCCTCCTTTCAACTGTTACCTTTCATGCAAGACTAATTTAGCTTTGTGCCTAGATGCTACTACTTATGCTCAGTTGTCTTGAGGTTGTAAACTTGCCTTCAGACTTTCAGTTTCCCATTCCACATGGAAGGAGCTTAGATATTGTTACTTCATCTTAACAACAACAAAAACCTGAACACACTGAAAAATGAACTCTTCCTGGATACATAAGAGGTGGAAATGCTAGGCAAACTGCTGCCCCCATGGTTGGAGAATCAGACAGACAAATAGAGTGTCACAACTTAGAAGAGCAGAGACTCAGGAGCAGAAACCTTCACCAGAATCAGTGGTGGGGTAAGAAAAACTGGACTGTAATTGGTGAATTGCTGGAGGCTCAGTGTGGACAAGTTTGAGAATTAAAAACTTCGGGGGGACCCAGAGGCCCCCTCAATGTTGTGAGATTTACTTCCAGGAGCTGGACTAGATTCCCTCAGTAAAAATCAGAGAAAACTCATCTCCTGCTTTTGGGGGGGGGGGGGGGGGGGCGGGGGGGGGGAGGAAAAGGAACCATCCTGAAATTTGCCAGAGCACTCTGTTCTTCACAAGGCCTGCCCTCAGGGGAACTAGTTAACCAGAGCTTAATCTGCTGGGGTATTATCACAGCCTAACTAACCTGGAGAAAAGAAATACCTACCCAACTTCAGCTTCAGCTAGCTCTAGCCTTTCAAGGGGGAACAACTTCAGTCCACACTATCCATCTTGTCCCAGCTAAGGTTGGGGGTGGTGGTGGGGGAGGGGGGTGATAGAGAGAAACATTTGTGAAGCTCACAGTCCAGAGGCATATGCTCACCAGAAGACTGAGACCTACCTAATCATAGGACTATAGAATGCTTCCCCTCCCCCACACCTCATCACCACATTGCTAAAGGCCTATTTATGGCCATTCCTTTTACCACCACATCTTGTCTGGCTATCAAATAAAAATAAAAATTAAAATAAAAATTAAAATAAAATAAAATAAAATAAATAAAATAAAATAAAATAAAATAAAATAAAATAAAATGTAAAATATATGAAATAAAACAAAATATAAAATAAAAATAAAATAAAACAAAATAAAATAAAATAAATAAATAATAAAAAAAATAAAATACCACAAAGCATACCAAAAGGCGAAAAACACAATTTGAAGAGGCAAAACAAGCGTCAGAAACAGACATGTCAGGAATGTTGGAATTATCAGGGCATTTAAAGCAACTATGATTAATATGCTAAGGGCTCTAATGGATAGACAGTATGCAAGAACATATGGGCAATGTAAGCAGAGAGATGAAAATTCCAAGAAAAAAAAAAATAAATGCTAGAGATCAAAAAGATTGTAACAGAAATGACAAATGCTTTTGGTGGGCTTATTAGCCTGGACATGGCTGAGGAAAGAATCTGAACTAGAGGATTTATCAATAGAATCCTTGAAAACCAAAAAGCAAAAAGAAGAAAGATGGAAAAAACAGAATACCCAAGGACTGTGGGGCAACTATGTAACATGTAACATACATGTAATAGGAACACCAGAAGGAGAAGAAAGACAGAAAGGAACAGAAGGAAAGTTTGAAATAATAATGATTGAGAACTTCCCCAAATTAATGTCAGACACAAAGCCACACATTGGGGAAGCTCAGAGAACATGATCAGAGTAAATGCCAAACAAAACAAAACAAAACAAAAACCCCGTACCTTGACATATCATTTTCAATTTATAGAAAATCAAAGATAAAGGAAAAGGTCTTGAAGCCAAAGGGGGGTGGGTAAAACACCTTAGAAAGGAATAAAGATGAGAATTACATCTGCTTCTCCTCAGAAACCATACAAGCAAGTAGAGAGTGGAGTGAAATACTGAAAGTGTTGAAAGAAAAAAACCATCAACCTAGAACTCTGTACTCTGCATAATTTTCCTTCAAAAGTGAAGGGGAAATAAAGACTTTCTCAGACAAACAAAAATTGATGGAATTTGTTGCCAGTAGACAAACCTTGCAAGAAATATTAAAAGAAGTTCTTTAGGGAGAAGAAAAATAAAATAGGTCAGAAATTTGTACCTACATAAAGAAGAGCATTGAAGAAAGAATAAGTGAGGTAAAATAAAACTTTTATTTTTCTTATTCTTAACTGACCTAACAGGCAATTGTTTGTGTGTGTGAGAGCACCCATGTATGTGCATACACATATATACATTCTATGTATGCTTATATATAAGTGAAATGAATTATAGCAATGATACAAGGGACAGAAAGAAGGAATTAGGATTATTTTGTTATTATAAGCTTCTCACACTACCCATAAAGTAGTATGTTTTTATTTTAAACTGGACTTGGATTAGTTTTATGTTACAAATTCTAGGGAAACCACTAAAAAACATAAAACAAAGTAGTATAAGCAATTTGCTAAGAAAGGAGAGAAAATGGATTCACATAAAATGCTTAATTAAAACCACAAAAGGCAGAAAAAGAATGGGGAAAAATGGGAACAACAAGTAAGACAACAAAAAAAAAAGAGTAAATAAGGTAGGTATTAATCCAACTATATTAGTAATCTCTTTGAATGCCAATCATCTTAATGCATTAATTAAAAGACATATTATTAAAGTGCATCAAAAAAAATTTACCCAACTATGTTGTAAGAAATCTACCTTATGGACACATACAAAGTAAAAGTAAGTGGAAAAAATATATCATGCTAACACTAATCAAAAGAAAACAGGAATAGCTTTCAGGAACAGATAGAGCAGTTCTCAAACTAAGGAAAGTTGTCAAGCATGAAAGAAGGACATTGCATATTGACAAAGAAGTTAGTTCTCAAAGAAGACATAACAGTTCTTAATGTGTGTGTGCCTAATGGAACAACAAAATATGTGACACAAAAACTAATAGAACTGCAAGGAGAAATAGAGGACTACATTATCACAGTTGGAGACTTCAACACCACTCTTTCAGAAATAAGCAGATCCAGCAAGAAGAAAATCAGTAAGGACATAGGTGAATTCAACAATACTATCAATCAACGGTAGATAAGTAACATCTGTAGATAAACAGATCCAACAGCAGCAGCAGCATACATATTCTCAAGCTCACATAAACATTCACCTAGATATATCACACTCTGAGCCATGAAAATTGCTTTAAGAAATTTAAAAGAATAGAAGTCACACGTCTGCTCAGTGTGGAATTAAAGCACAAAGTGGAATTAAAGCACAAATCAATAACAGAAGGATAACTGAAAAATTCTAAAATACATAGATACTAAACCACACATGTCTAAATAACACATAGGTTAAAGACGAAATAAAAAATTTTTGAACTAAATGAAAATGAAAACACAACTTATCAAAATTTGTATGATGCTGTGAAAGCAGTGCTTGGAAGAAAATTTATAACACTGAATGCATGTATTAGAAAAGAAGAAAGATAAAATTAATAATCTGTATTTCCCTTATGATAAGTGATGTTGAGCATTTTTTCATGTGTCGTTTGGCCATCTGGATGTCTTCTTTGGAGAAGTGTCTATTCATGTCTTTTGCCCATTTCTTCACTGGATTATTTGTTTTTTGGGTGTTGAGTTTGATAAGTTCTTTATAGATTTTTGGATACTAACCCTTTATCTGATATGTCATTTGTAAATGTCTTCTCCCATTCTGTCGATTGCTTTTTAGTTTTGCTGATTGTTCCCTTCGCTGTGCAGAAGCTTTTTATTTTGATGAGATCCCAATAGTTCATTTTTGCTTTGGTTTTCCTTGCCCCTGGAGATATGTTGGGTAAGAAGTGAGATACCACCTCACACCTGTCAGAATGGCTAACATAACAACTCAGGCAACAACAGATGTTGGCGAGGATGTGGAGAAAGATGTTCTTCCCACACTGCTGGTAGGAATGCAAACTAGTGCAGCCACTCTGGAAAACAGTATGGAGGTTCCTCAAAAAGTTAAAAATAGAACTACCCATGACCCAGCAATTGCTCTACTAGGTATTTATCCAAGAGATACAGGTATGCTGTTTTGAAGGGGCACATGCACCCCAATGCTTATAGCAGCACTATCAACAATAGCCAAAGTATGCAAAGAGTGCAAATGTCCATCGAGGGATGAATGGATAAAGACGATGTGGTATATATGTATACAATGGAGTATTACTTGGCAATCAAAAAGAATGAAATCTTGGTCTTATGCTAAGCGAAACTAGTGAGAGAAAAACAAATATCACATGACTTCACTCATATGATGACTTTAAGACACAGAACAGATGAACACAAGGGAAGGGAAGCAAAAATAATACAAAAACAGGGAGGGGGACAAAACATAAGAGATCCTTAAATATGGAGAACAAACAGAGGGGTTACTGGAGGGGTTGTGGAAGGGAAAATGGGCCAAACAGGTAAGGTACATTATGGAATCTACTCCTAAAATCATTGTTGCACTATATGCTAACTAATTTGGATGTAAATTTAAAAAAATAAAAAATAAAATTAATAATCTAAGTTTTCACATATGAAAACTAGAAAATAGCAAATTAAGTCCAAAGTAAGCAGAAGAAAAGAAATAAGAATTAAAGAAGAAATCAATGAAATTAAAAACAGGAAATCAATAAGGAAAATCAACAAAACCAAAATGTTCTTTGAAAAGATCAATAAAATTGATAAGCCATACTAAGAGAAAAAATAGAAAAGAAAGGACAAAAATTACTAATGTCAGAAATGGAAGAAGGGACATCACTACAGACCCCCTGGATATCAAAAGGTCAATAAAGGAACACTATGAACAACTCTCTGCCCACAAATTTGATAGATGAAATGGATTAATTTCTTAAAAGATAATCCTTAAAATATAAAAATTCACACAAGAAGAAATATCTGAATAGGCCTATATCTATTAAAACTGAATCAACAATTAATAATCTTTCAAAACATAAAGTACCAGGTTTAGATGGGTTCACTGGTGAATTCTACCAAACATTTAAGGAAGAAATTATATCAATTCTCTTCAATCTCTTTCAAAAGTAAAAGGAGATAGGATACTTCCTAACATATTCTATGAGGTCAGCATCATCCTAAATCAAAACCAAAGACATTACAAGAAAACTACAGACCAATATATCTCAAGAACATAGATATGAAAAATTCTTTAAAAAAAATGTTGGCAAATTTAATTTTTAAAAAGTATGAAAACAATTATTTATCACAACCAAATGGGATTTATCCCAAGTATGCCAGGCTGAATCAACATTCATAGTCAATCAATATAATCCATCACACTACAGACCAAAAAGGGGAAAATCACATGATCTTACCAATAGAGAAAGAAAAAGTCTTTGAAAAATCCAACACCCATTCATGATTAAAAAATTAAAAAAAAAAAAAAACACCTCTCAGTTGAGTAGGAATAAAGTGAATAGAGAGGGTACCTTCTCAACTTGATAAAGATTATCCGAAAAAGAAAACAAAACAAAACAAAACCCTATAGCTAATAACATACCTAATAGTAGGAAACTTGATGCTTTCCCACTAAGATCAAGAAGAAGGCAAAGATGCCTCCTCTCACCCCTCTATTTTAAACACTGTACTGGAAATCCTTGCTACTATAGGAATAAAAGGTATACATATTGAGAAGGAAGACATAAAACTGTTTTTGTTGACATATGGCATGATCATCTATGTATAAAATACAAAGAATCTACAAAAAAACAAAAACCCCTCCCCACCCCGAACTAAAAAATGATTATAGTAAGGTTGCAAGATACAAGTTTAATGTACAAAAATTACTCCTGCAGTGCCTGGGTGGCTCAGTCTGGTAAGCATCCAACTTTTAGTTTCTGCTCAGGTTGTGATCTCACGGTTTCATGGGTTTGAACCCCACATTAGGCTCCACACTGACAGTGCAGAGCCTACTTGGGATTCTCTGTCTCCCTCTCTCTCTGCCTCATCCCCCCCACTCATGCGGTCTCTGTCTCCCTCATAATAAATAAATAAACTTAAAAAAATTATTTATTCACCTGTGTATCAACAATGAATACATGGAATTTGAAATTAAAAATATAAAAATAGAATTATAATATGATCCAGCAATCTCACTTCTAGGTATATATCCAAAGTGAATGAAAATAGGATCTTGAAGAAATGCATTCACACCCACATTGCAGCAATATTCACTACAGTCAAGGTATGAGAACAACCTAAAGATCCATCAACAGATGAATGGATAAAGGAGATCCTGCCATTTGCAACTAACTTCGATGAATCTTGAAGCCATTATGCTAAGTGAAATAAGTCAGACACAGGTAGATACTGTATGATAGCACTTATATGTGGAATCCAAAAAAGACAGACTCGGAGAAACAGAGAGTAGTGTGGTGGTTACCAGGGACAAGGGGGTGGGAAAAATAGGGAGATGCTGGTCAAAGGATATAAACTTCTAATGATAAGATTAACAAGTTCTGGGGATCTAATGTACAACATAGTTATTATAACTAACAATATTGTAATATACACTTGAAATTTGCTAAAAGGACAGATTTTAAAAAAAAAATTAGTGTTTATTTTATTTTTGAGAGAAAGAGACAGAGTGTGAGAGGGGGAGGGGCAGAGAGAGAGAGTGAGACACAGAATCTGAAGCGGGCTCAAGGTTCTGAACTGCCAGCACCAGAGCCCAACGCGGGGCTTAAACCCATGAGACATGAGATCCTGACGGGAACTGAAGTTGGATGCTTAACTGACTGAGCACCCAGGCGCCCTTAAAAGGACAGATCTTAGGGGCGCCTGGGTGGTGCGGTCGGTTAAGCGTCTGACTTCAGCTCAGGTCACCATCTCATGGTCTGTGAGTTCGAGCCCCACGTCGGGCTCTGGGCTGATGGCTCAGAGCTTGGAGCTTGCTTCCGATTCTGTGTCTCCTTCTCTCTCTGCCCCTCCCCCCTTCATGCTCTGTCTCTCTCTGTCTCAAAAATAAAATAAACATTAAAAAAAAATTAAAAAAAAAATAAATAAAAGGACAGATCTTAAATGTTATCACAAAAAAAGAAATAGTAATTATGTGACAGGATGGAGGTGTTATCTAATGCTCTGCGGTAATCATTTTGCAATATATAGGCGTATCAAATCAACACATTGTAGACCTTAAACTTACATAATGTTGTATGTCAATTCTATCTCAATAAAGCTGGAAAAACCCATAATACTATTTATATTAGCTCCCAAAGAACTTAAACACTTAGGCATAATCCTAACAAAATATGTAGCCAACCTATATGAGGAAAACTGAAAAACTCAGATAAATGAAATCAACTAAAGGAAGAGAGATTCCATGTTCATAGACAAAAAAAAAATACTGTCAAGATGTCAGTTCTTTCCACCTCAATCTATAGAGTCAATTCAATCTCAGTAAAAATCTCAGCAAGTTATAGGTATCAGTAAACAGATTCTAAAGTTTATAAGGAAAGGAAAAAGACCCGGAATAGCAAACTCAATATTGAAAGTGAAAAACAAAGTTAGGACTCAAACTATCTGACTTCAAAACTTATGCTAAATCTACAGTCATCAAAACAGTGTAGTATTTGGAATATAAAAGACAAATAGATACATATAATGATATGGAGAGCCCAGAAATATACCCACAAACATATAGTCAACTTGTCTTTCTTTGACACAGAAACAAAGGCAATACAATTGAACAAAGCCTCTTTAACAAATGGTGCTGGAACAATGGGACATCCCAAAGTGGGGGAAAAAAAGATCCTAGACAAAGACCTTACACTCTTCACAAAAATTAACTCAAAATAGCTCTTAGAAATAAATGTAAGATGCAAAAACTAAAACTTCCAGAAGATAACATAGGAGAAAATCTAGATGACTCAGTGTATGGTGGGGCCTTTTTAGACACAACACTAAAGACATGATCCATGAAAGAAGTGATTTATGAGTTGGATCTCATAAAATTAAAAATGTCTGTTATGTGAAAGACAATACCAGCTGAATGAACAGACAAGCCAAGACTTGGAGAAAATATTTACAAAAGACACATCTGATAAAGGGTTCTTGTTCAAAATATACAAAGAACTCCTAAAACAGTAATAACTGAATTTTTTTAAATGGGCCAAAGACCTTAGTAGACACCTCACTAAAAATGATAAGCAAGCATCTGAAAAGATGTTTCACATCATATATAATCATAAAAATACAAATTAGGGGCACCTGGGTAGCTCAGTCAATTAAGCATCTGACTTTGGCTCACGTCATGATCTCGAGGTCCATGAGTTCAAGCCCAGCGTAGGACTCTGTGCTGACAGCTTAGAGCCTGGAGACTGCTTTGAATTCTGTCTCCCTCTCTCTCTCTCTGTCCCTACCCCATTCATGCTCTCTGTCTCAAAAGTAAATAAACATTAAGAAAAAAAAACTTAAAAAAAAGAAATACAAATCAAAGCAACAAGATACCAATATGCACCTATTAGAATAGCCTAAATCTTGAACACTAACACCACCAAATGCTGGCAGGGATATGGAGCAATAGGAATTCAAAATGGTTTAGTCACTTGAAAGGAAGTTTGATAGTTTCTTGTAAAATGTAACATACTCTTACCATATGATCTCACAATTACATTCCTTGATATTTGCCCAAAGGAACTGAAAACTTATGGTCACACAAAAATCTTCACGCCAATATATTTATATCAGCTTCATTCATAATTATTGAAAGTTGGAAACAACCAAGGTGTCCATCAGTAGGTGAATGGAGAATTGAACTGTGGTACATCCAGACAATGGAATATTACCCACTTCTAAAAAGAAATTAAATACGAAACCATGAAAAGACAGGGAGAAACTTAAATACATCCTAAGTGATGCCACCCTAAGGTAAAAAATGGGTATTGGTTAATTATGATGGGTCAATGTAGGTTCATCCTTGGTTAAAAAAAATGTACAATTCTGGTGAGTGAAGTTGATAATGGTGCAAGCTATGCATATGTAGGGGCAAAGGGGTAAATGGGAAGTTTCTATACTTTCTTCTTGATGTTGTTGTAAACCTCAACTGTTCTTTAAAAAATTAAGTCACTAATAATAATAATAATAACAACAACAACAACAACACTTTTACTTCAGGCTACTTTTGAAATATATTTTGGCTGGTAAGAAATCTGTCAGTCTAGTTGTTGACCCTTTACAGGCCACCTGTCTCATCTCTCTGGTAACTTTCAAGATTATCTCTTTAGGCTTGATGTTCTGCAATTTCATTATGATGTATCCCATGGATGTAGATTTTATTTATTCTGCCCTACTCTTTTTGTACTATTTCAGCCTAAGAAGTTCTGAGTTTTTTCTTGCAGTTCTGGAAATTCTCAGCCATTATCTCTTTGACAGTTTCTTCATAATTTCCCATATTCTCTATTACTAGAACTATTACTAGAAATACATTGGAGCTTTTCTATCTAACTATCATTCCTTAGATTTTCTTGTTTTTCTCATCTCTCTGTGCTTCATTAGGCTGAATTTTAGGTACTATCACATTGTTTCCATGATTGGATCCAATCTAGAATTCCTATCTGATGAATTCTTCAATCCAGTGGCTGTATTTTTCATTTCAAGGATTGTTAGCTGGTTATTTTTCATATTGGTTTGACCTTAATTTATAGCTATTTGTATTCTGTCATTATTTTTATGGTTAATTTCCTATCCTTACCAGTTTTAGGATTGTTAACATACAGTTAAGTCATTTTAAGATTTATATTATTTGCATTTTGTCAGTAGTGAATACAACTTCTTTTTGCTGATTTTGTTGCTTCTCTTTCTTAATGTTACATTTTCTGTATGTGATTGGAAGATTCATGTTGAGGCTCATAATAGTGGAAATGACTTACCATTCCCTTTCTCCACATCCCCCACTCTGTTTCCACAGGTGGATTTTTGTTCCAGGGTGACATTGGAGAAATTGCAAAGTTAGTCACTGAATCAGCAGGTGGTTTGGCCCAAGTGCTGCTTGTTTAGTTGCTTCTGCTCACTCTAGCAGCTTTCAAAAGCCACAGCCCCAGGCAGCAGTCACAGACTTCTTCCATCTCTTCAAGGGCAGAAAAGTCCTACCCAGCCCCAGTTTTGTTGGAGTTGTTGTTGTTGTTGTTGCTTTCATGAACTTGGATCCAGGTCACCAATCTGTATGTGGTGATTTTTGTCCTTGTTACCCTTAGGAATCCAACGACCAGGCTCCTAAGACCTAAGGTCCAGCAGAGGCCCATGGCTTCATCCTCCATGCAGCTTGTTACTGATCTTTTTCTGGTTCACAAAGACTTTAGCTTAAATACAGATATATCTTCTTGTTTTGGGTCTCATATTTTATTTACCATTGCCATATGTTTGTTTTGGGATGGGGAGCATAAATTCATAGTACCACCAGGACCAGAAATCTTTGAAAAATTCTTTACATTCAATTTAAGTAAATGCATGACTATTTCCCCAAATAAGGTTGTTTGATAACCTATGTGTTCTATATAATTAGTATACATCTGTGGTTGTTACTGTCAGGTTTACAACAAACAATAGAAGGTATCTACAATAATAATAGTTTGTCCTTTAGAACAACCTAGGAAAAGTCAAAGTTGTTGACCAATATTCCTTGATTCAGGGTCTTCATGTGGCATATATTACAAACATTTACATCACTTTTAAAATAACTTATTCTGTGTCCTCAGACTTGTTACTGCTTTAATGGAAAGAGTTTCTAAATATGTTGTTTGCACATATCCAAACTAATTTCTTACAATGGAAAAAAAGGCTTCCCAATAAACAGTCAATTATGAGCAGAAAAATCAGATTGAAAAATTATACAGCCTTGATTTCTTGGGTAGATGTTCCACTGGTCACTTCTGCATCATGAAGTGGTGTGAAAAGGTTAGATCTTCTACCAAATGATGGGAGAAAGACAACATAATCAGAAGCCAATAGCTGGTGACTTAATAAAGGAGCTTTTGAAATTATAGTCTTCTAAGCTGGGATGTGGGTGGGAGAAAAGTTCAAAGATGCATCCATGGTTACATAAGTAAGCATGTATGATTATCCTTAGAGAAGAATCTCCAAAGAATATTCCAAGGCGTCTGTACTCCATTAATTGTAAGAGCCTGACAAAAGTGATTGGAGGGATTTTTGGCTCTCTTGATAGCTGCTGGAACTTTGTCAGTTTATGTGTAATGTATATGTCATTGTTCTTGCATAGTGAGCAATTGGTTTCTCAATGCCATCTGGCATTTTTTGGCTAAACACAGATGCAACACCATAAGGTGAAATACCAGCAGTGAGAAATAATAGTTTATATTTATCATAACGTACTAGCACAAAACCAGAAGCCAGTAACTGCTTAATGTTCCCAAAAATCTGTCTTAATGTTTATTGTTTTTGTTTTGCTTTTGCTTTGTCTTCTTTTTGGTGTCAGTAGGCAATGAAATGGTTCAGTAGTTAATGGATTTTGAGAAGAAAAACAGACTTTCAATGGGCCCATCTTTGTTTTTATAATTAGCACACTTTCTTAAATTGGGTTAATGTACTGATGCAGTTGTCTAAAAAACGTTTTTGGAAACGTTTAGATCTCTTTTATATCACAGAGCCAAGAATTGATTATTGGTTTCAGAGATACAATGATGAACAACATGGTCATGAAAACCCTCGGCATCCAGTCAAATATTCTAAAGTCTTTTTTGAAGGTGACTCTCATTTGATAGCATTATCAAGATCAAGATATTTTTAAAATATGGCATCATAATTGTAGTTTAGAAGAAGCAGAAACTCATTTTCATTTTCTAGAGTCAACTGAAATTCTGCACTGAAAGAACTTGGCCTATTACTTTTTTAATGGAAGATAATGAGTAGATATAATTATATATTAAAAACCGATTTTAAAAACACTTAGCCTTTTTCTCCCCCCAAAATGGCAACACATTGATTGATGTTTGACACATATGAAAGATGAAGCTTTTTGAGTGTCTTACTCACTTGACATTTGTGTTTCAAAGTTACACCATTTCAGGGGGCTTTTGTGTTGACAGCAGTGGCGCAACCCTTCAGAGAGGTGGAAATGCTTAGAGACTATTTTTAAAAATTAAAAGTTAAAGTTTCTCTGTAATGTTTTCCTCACAACAAAAGGTAAATTTATAACTTTGAAGTAGTTAGACCTAGGTGAAATGACAGTTGTCAGCTTTAGTTCCCAAAAGAACACCTTAAAAAACCTGTAGAAAATTCCCTGTATGTTCTCATACTCCTCTATGGATATAAATGTCTTGAAAATAAATGATACAGGTAGAAAGAAAGTCCTTTTTCAACAATCCTCTAAATGACAGGAGGTATACCTAACTTTTCTCATCTTCTCCTTTCTTTCAGATTATCAAAATCTTTGCCATTTGATTCAATCTTCTTGTGTGATACCTAAATCCCATCAAGATTCAGGAAGATTTTAGCAACCATGTGGTGAACATATCTCATCCCCAAACTTCACCATTCCTTGACTTCCTTAGTTCTAGTGGTAGCCACTAGTCACAAATGGCTATTTATCATTAGAAACATGGCTAGCTCGAATTGAGGTGTGCTAAGTGTAAAATGCACTCCTGATTGCAAAGGAAGGTAAAATGCCTCATTATGGTTATATATGGTATATATTGTTATATGTTGAATATATATGAAATATTTTGGATATATTGGGTTACATAAAGTATACTGGAAATTTTCATCTGTTTATTTTTAAAATGTGGTAGTAGAAAATTAAAATTAGATATGTGACTCATATCACATTTCTTATGGATGGTGCTATTCTATAGAGTTTCACCTTCATTCTTCTCTCCAAGCCATCCTCTGGATCTTGCCATGTGGATTAGGGTAATCATTTCTCTAGATAAAGATTAAACTCAAGTGATCCAAGTTGTGGGCAAGAACAACTATACAATAAAACTGTGTGTGTGTGCGTACACATATTTCACATTTCTTTTATTCTCCCAATCCTATTCTGCTCTCATAGTCTTAGAGAAATAAAGGTAAGTTAATAAAAACTATTTCCCCTTTATCAATCATTTTGATATTTCCTTCCCATTCTGCTTAGACCTAAGAATGATGACCTGACATCCACTTTGTCCACCACCTGTTATTCTCATGTGCTATTATCTTTCCACTACATGCACTTTACAAAATCTAACTTCAAATCAACGCTACATTCCTTGTTATTTCATTTTATTTTACAGAGAGAGAGAGAGAGAGAGAGAGAGTGTGTGTGTGTGTGAGTGTGGGGGAGGTTCAGAGAGAGAGAAAATCCCAAGCAGGCTCCACACTCAGCACAGAACCTGATGCAGGACTCAATCTCACAACCCTAGGATCATGACCTGAGCTGAAATTAAGAATCAGACACTCAGAGCCACTCAGGCACCCCCTTTGTTATTTTTCCCTATGCTTAGACATAGAGATCAGAATGTAACTATGCAAAGTGGAACCTTCTATAAATTCAGAGCACCAACATGACTGGACCCTCATTGCTGGCTACCATGTGTCTGATCAGCAACATTTTTCATTCTTCTCAATAACTCTCTACATTCATTGTATTTATTTACTGATTCTTTTTTTTCCTTCTCACTAGGCATTATTGAAAGTCCTTTATATGCAAAGAGCAGTAGGTAGATGAAAAACATAGTTCCTTGTTTCAATAAATATACAGTCTTGTACAATATTTGTAATGTGTTTGGAACAGTTTCAGGCACATAGTAAGAATAAAAGTGTTAAAAATAAAATAGTGCATACGATATAATAATTACTCTAATTCAGTAGAAGGAGAAACTTAAGGATGAAGTAAATAAGTAATTCAGTTTGTATCTACTTAGAGTGTGGTGCTTGTGAACTTTCCAGGCTATTTCTAGGTAGTTAAAAAAAATAGTTCTAGAGCTTAGGATAGAGCAATGGATTTAAGATAAAAATACTAGAATACTAAAAGGGCTAAGTCATAGTTAAATATTTGATAAAATCATCAAAAAAGAATGCAATGAGAAGAGAATCAAGGTAAAGGCTCGGAGATATAAACAAGTCAGTTCAAAGAAAGGGTCTTCCAAGGAGAACAAACAAAAAAACCCAACAGCACAAGAAAAGATGGGTCAGAAAGTTAGAATGACTTTATAGGACTTTTCATCACTGAAGGCTTTGGTCAAATTTCCCCTTTTCAAGGAGGTCTTATCACATCATCGAAAATGATACCCAGACCTCCCAAATCACCCTATATTCCATGTCCTGATTTCAATTTCTTTATAGAACTTTCCATGTTTGAAATTATCACAGGACTAATTTATTCATTTAAAGCCTGTCTTTTCTAGCTGAAAAGTAAGCTCTTCAAAGGCAGGAATGTTACCTGTTCATTAACCAATGTCTCCTTGAAGCCCAGGATCGTGTCTTTGCTCCTAGCAGACACTATGTTGGTATGTGTGGAATTAATGAAAGGACAAGGAAGAAGGGAGGAAGGGAAAGGAAACTAAATGGAGCACCCACTACTTGACAGAAGCTATTGTTACCACATGGATTCACAGAGCTAGTGTGATCAAATATTTTAATTTGCTGAAAGAAGCCAGAAGTCCAGATATTTACCATATTTCACTGTTTCTAAAATATTTTTTCCACATTTCAACAACTCTGAAATCAGGATGTGTCTTAAGTTCCGTGAAATTAGGGATATGAAATTTTTCTGTTTTAAAAAGTCAAACACTGCTTGGGTCAAGCAAAACACTGTTGTCTTGATTAACATATTCCCAGTGGGAATCTTTGACTCAGAAGTTTTCTTATTCCACTTCCTCGTATCCCTCCATTCTCCATTTTTCTTTTTTATTCCCACCAGCGATGAAAGTGTTAAAACATGAACATTGGGCAGAGAGGCAATCATTATCATGGTAGCTTACTTAAGGGTAGTATTAAACAGAGAACCAAATAACATCTCATTCTTTGAAAGCATATAGTATGTGCCAAATGTTATATATTGCACCTATGCAGATGCTTGGTCTTTGACTTTGGTTCTAATCAAGGGGAAAAGTTGAAGAAGAAAAAAAAAAAGGAGAAGAAGAAAGGGAAAATATCACCAAGCTACCTTTGTCTGGCATTCACATCTTTGAATAAACTAGGACTATATTTACCAGCCAATCTATTTTTCCTTAAGGATTATATAAACTGTCTTTATAGCCTTTACCAGACGTTTAAAAAACTCATAAATGAAAAAAAAAATAGTCTATGCTAAGAAAGTGAGTAATTGGGAGAAAGAGTTAAAGTGTACGTTAGATATTGCAAGATTTAAGGAGTATAAAATCTACTTGATTCTCATTTTATTTAGGACAAGGAAGTCCAAGAAATGTAATTTACTACCTTGCTTCTTGCCTCTTCATATTGAGGTCTTTTTTTAGTAGGAAATACTAGTTGAGCTCTAGCTGATGTATTGTGCTTTGAAAAGAAATGCAAAATGACTGTTATTACCTTTTTAAATATAGGCAACAGCTTCATACCTCCACTTAATATGAAAGAATATGCTGTTCTAACTGCCATTTTGATCTCATGATGTGTTTAATAAAAAGCATGTTACAGTAAATGGTAGTGTTTAGTTCATGTGTTGACATAAATCAATTTATAAACTCTGGGTTACATTTAATGAGTATTTTACATTTTGCAAATAGCACACTGAGAACAGTTCAAACATTACCGCTTTTTATTTCATCGCATTAATGTCAACAATGAACTTTGATGTTCTGTGATGTTAAATCACCTATAAGGCCTTAACTCATCATAGAACCATCTAGAAACTCATTTATGTATAGAAGTTAGGCAAAGAAATCTGAGAATGATTTATTGTCTGGGAACTTTTGCTTTCTAAAAAAAAAACGTACAAGAAAATAACAAGTAAAGATTAACATTAAGTGATTAATATATACATTTTAAACATAAATTTCTTTAGGAAGTAGAATTTTTAAGGAATGACATTTTATGTTTTAGAGAAGAGTGCACCTTTCCAAATAATTTTAAGCAATATTTTTAATATAAATATGGAAGATGATATTGGATTAAGCATTTTAAGTTCATGAATTCATGTGTGCTCCCTAAATATGGTATCTAGACAATCAAAGGAGAATTTAGGGGATAAATGGGAACTATATTACATGGTAAAAAGAAAATTAGACAAGACTAAGACTTTAGATAATTGATCATAGAATCTATATTTAATGTAGCATGAAGTTCAGATTATCCAATTTGAAGTATAACATGTCTGAACTGAGTCTACCTTTGCTATACACTTGGTGTGTGACCTTCAACAAGGCACTCACATACCTCTGACTCAATCTTTCTCATCTAAAAAAGGAAGATAATACTATTTGATTTGCAGGGTTATTTTGAGGATAAATGAAATAAGAGTATGATCTATTGGTACTTGGTTAGCACACAGTAAAAACTAATTGCTATGACTTGGTAATTTATTCAACAAGTACATACTGCCTTCTTTTTGGAAGGATGAATAGAATACAGGCTTTTATTTTGAGGAGTTCAGGATTAAAGGGGAGAAGATGTAAATAAATAATTATAACAAAACACATAGAAATATGGACAAGGTGAGGGGCCACAAAGGACACCAACCAGGCTTGAGTCATCAAAGCTGTTTGAGGAAGTGGATTTATACCAGAGTCTTAAAAGAAATGAAGAGTTTGTCAAATACCTAATGAAAGATGAGGACACTCATCGGGATCAAGGGGAGGTAATGGGGGTAATTTCCAATGGGACAGTATGTAGAGGCTTAAACTCATAAGCCCTATGTAAAAGGTGAATAATTCAGAAAGATAAGAGCCTCTTGAGGTCAATCACTCCCAGACCCTATTATTAAGTAGTGTATTCCTTTTACAAAGTAGTAGAATAGAAATCACTATTTCCTTTGTCAAGTTGGTATTCATCAAGCACCTACTATCTGGAGGCTATCATCTCAGAATACAGTGATGGGCAAAATGTATAGTAACCACCCTTGGGAACCTTAAAATATGGTAGGGGAAAGTGGCAGTAATTTGATTCAAACAATTCTAACACGTCCAAAGAAGTGCTTGGTGCTAGAAGGATCTGACTTACATTGATATGACCTAGTTGAAATGCTGTAGAAAGGGTCATGGACCTGAGATCTGAAGTGTGAGTAGCTCTCAGCTAGGCATGGAGGGGAGTCTATCTGCTGATAGACTGAGGTATAGAGGCCCTTTTGAAGAAAGAACAGATGCTGTAGGAACTGTATGGAGGAGAAATTATGACAGAACACGTGGAAATAAACAAAGACCAACCAAATGAGACTAAGCAATGGCTATTTATTCCAAGCTTGCCATAGCAAGAGAGTTAGCTACTGTCATTGAAGTCTTGGCAGAGTCTGAAAGGCAGGCACAGAGAAAACTTTATCATGAAAAAAAGGGAAGGCTTCAGGGGTGCCCTCACTGGGTTTGATGACATAGGGAAGCTGGAGGCCGGTTATTTAGAAATGGGATATCCTATGTGATGGGTTAGGAATGTATATTTGGCTTTTTCAAGTTGGTCCTAAGTTTGGAGTAGGGACAAAAATTATGGAAATTAAGGCAGTTATTAATCAAGTCCTGGCCATTTGGGGATGATTGTTACAGGGGTTATTGTTCAGCTTTGTGCTCTAGTAGCTATAGATAGCAATCCAATATTCTACAAGTCTGACTTATAGTTGGGCTGGTTACCATAGATAATGGATTAGTTTCCTGGGCTGATTACTGAAGGTTGTGGGTCATAGCTCTATTTTTGTATGTGATTTGGCCATTTGCTGTATATTAAGTCTCTTACATCTATGCTTTTTCCCAACTATAAATAAATCAAAACGAACATCATCAATGAACCAACTGAAGTAAATGAACATGATACAATTAGCCTTGCTTGAGTATGGAATTTTACTGATATTGAGCAACTCAAAAACTCAAAACATCAGGAAGCAAGGATATCCTTTGTGTCCTACTAGTTCTATATTGACAAGGTAGATCAAAAGTATAAGAACATATGGTACTGAGTACCCAGGAAGAGCCAAAAAGTTTAGAACAAAAAGATTTTATTTCTTCTCATTATTCTTTTCTTCATAAATCAGTTTATTAATAAAAAATTATAGGAAAACTTTTAAAAATATAGCATATAAAGACCTGAGAAAAACATATACTTTCTCCTACCTTAAATTTAATCCAATAATTTATAAAGTTTACTCCCATACAGAGTGATAATTTCTGAAATATTGTGTGCATATTTTAAAGCATACAATTTTGTTCCACACTCATACTCCAGACCCAGCAACACAAAGATTTTCAAATTGTTGCTGAGTTCTAACACCTCTGGAATGAAAAAAATTAAACAGTAATTTTAGACATTTCTTTTGGATGGATTTGTACTTTGAATTATCTCTTTCCCTGAGGGTAGGCTTTTGTAGATGTCTCTCCTTTAACCTTCCTCCTACTTTTTCTCCTTAGGGCTCTTCCATACTTGTTTTCCAAGGTTGGGGAGGGGCTCTCTAATCTCTCAGCTGTGGAGTTACATTCATAAGGAACTATCTGTCCCATAAATGGCTTCTTTCAAAAACCTCTTTTCTAAAGAAAACTTGGGAGCTTCTACAAATTAAATCACTTACTTTTTTTTTTATTTTTTTAAACACCTGAACGATTATGTTTGAAATGTTTAACAAGAACCTTACTTGGATTTTAGCCAGCTAAAATCTAAATTCCATCTAAAAAAAATGAAATGATTAGCATGAAAGATCATTATGATGATAAAATCTTCAAATTTCAAAACTCATTCAAACATATCATCAAAGACAAAAATAGATTTTCTAACATTCATTATGAGTTTTGTCTTACTGGGTGGTAATTGAAGAAATCCAGAGTTTTTTAAGACTGAGCTATTTGAGGTACACACTTGATAATGATGTTCTTGCTGTTTCTGTGGATGACACATCATCACTACCATGGGAAGAATGAGTTCCAGACCAACTCTCGGTTGGCACAAGCATAATTAGTTTTGACTTCCCCAAGGAACAAATTCTCAGCACCAGGTAGATGAATTAGCTCACACACTATTCTTTCCTAGACTCTAGAGAATGATTTTTCATTTTCTCCTGTTGGAAAGACTCCTGAAAGAAACATGTTTTGGGTGTTTTGTTTTGTTTTTTTTGCTTATTTTGTTTTGTTTGTTTCTTCTTTCTGAAGTAGTTTACAAAATTTACTTGAGGGCTACAAATAGGCATTAGACTAAGCTCCACCATGTAAATATTATATTTTCAGAATACAATTGGCAATTTCTCCCTTCTCCTTCCTGCCCTTCAATATCACAGCAGTTAAATCTATATACCTTCATGTATCTTCACATTTGTTTTCTTCTCTTAAATCAAAGGTAGTTTCCCTTCTCTATTCAAAGACCAACTCTTTCCCGTGTGAGCAAGGTCCCACCACATCTGTCATCTCAGGGACCTCACTTCATTACTAATCTCTAATTCATGCTTCTTCACCCTCTCCCTGAAGAGGATCCTTCCCATGAGCACTTAAGAATCAGTGTTTCCCATATTTATTTAAAAAAAAAAAAAAAACCAGTCCTCGACCTCTATCATTCCTACTCACCCTACTCTACTTCATAACCAAATTTTAGAAGGCATTTTTCCATTCACTCAAAAACAAGTTGAATGGTTGCTTTGTACAAAGTACTATTTATTGTCTATTATGTGTCAGGTACTATTCAAGGTTCTCAGTGAGAAAAACTCACAACGACAACAGGAAATGATGGGAAATGGAATAAGGTGAATAGAGGACAGCAGCTGATAGAGGATTTAAACTGCCGTTTAAGTAGGGTGGTCTAGTAAGTCCTCATTGAAACGGAAATTTCTAAAATTCTTATTTCTTTCTGTTTTGAGTTTTTGGTTTCCTTATGTTTTGCTGAATCACAGGGATTGAGGGTTCAGTTACGCATATTCCTCGCTTTATGACATAATATCATTAGTGGGCCCTGCTTCCACTGCTTGTGGTTTAATTTCATTTTATTTTCTTCTCAGCTCCACTGAAAACAGATACTCTGATGTGTTTGGGATGTTTCCTTGGACATGCGTTTGTGTGTATAAATGGGGGGAAGAAGGGAGAGAATAGAAGGAGGGAGAAAGGCAGAATTAGTATATACAGCTGCTTTGTATACTTGTTTCAAATTTCCATCCCTGACTTTCTTCTGTGAGTTCTATCTATAAAATGTGTTAGAAATTATTGAATATGTAGACATATATGTACAGTTCAAAGAATAATATAATGAATATCCATGAATCTATTATTTGGTTTAAGAAATAGAGAATTAGTAGGAATCAGAAGTCCCTATGTACCTAAATTCTTCAATTCTCCTAAATTCTTCAATTTGTCCATTTTCCCTGCAACAAGGGAACCATTACTCTGAGGTTTATACTAATAATTCCCTTACTTTTATTTATATACTTGGGCAAACATATTTATACAGTATATTGTATATCTTTGCCTGTTTTTGAAATTTAAGTGGAAACAAGGATATTATTCTTGTATCACTTGCTGCTTTTGTGGTTTACGTGTTTAAGGTAGTAAACTTCTCTTTATCAATATTTTTACTAGGTTCTGCCACATAAAATTCTTACTTTCATTTAGTTATAATATATCTTAACTTCCCTTGTTTATAAGTATGTTTTAAAAATATCCAAATGTTTAGAATTTTTCTAATTTTGCTTTTTGATTTCTGTGGTCATTTATTTCTAAATTGTACTGAGATTAGAAAATAAGTGCTATGTCATATTAATCTTAAATTTTGGTGATGCTATCTTAATGACTAAACACAATTTTCAAAAGTTCCATGTATATTTGAAAATAATGAGCAAACTGGAACAATAAAGCAAATGTTAATGGGCATAAAGAAATTGATAGTAATACAATAATAGAAGGGGACTTTAACACTCACATAAATCGATAGATCATCCAAACAGAATATCAATAAGGAAACAATGTCTTGGAATGACACATTAGACCAGATAAACATGACAGATATATACAGAACATTCTATCCCAAAACAACAGACTACACATTTTTTTCATGAGCACATGGAACATTCTTGAGAATAGATCATATGTTAGGCCATAAAAAGCCTTAATAAATTTAAGACTGAAATCATACCATGATTTTTTTTCTATCCTAACAGTATGAAACTAGAAATAAATCACAAGAAAAAAAAGCTGGAAAAATACAAACATATGGAGACTAAACAACATGACACTAAACAACCAATGTGTCAATAGAGCAAAGAAGAAACTAAAAAATACAAGGAGATAAGTGAAAATGAAAAAGTCTCAAAATCTTTGGGACACAGCAAAAGCAGCTCTAAGAGGGAAGGATATAGTGATACAGGCCTACCTCAAGAAACAAGAAAAATCTCAAATAAATAATCTAACCTCACACCTAAAGGAAATAGAAAATGAAGAAGAAACAAAGCCCAGGTAAGTAGAGGAAAGAAAATAATAAAGCTCAGAGCAGAAATAAATGACATAGAGACTTAAAAAATAGAGAAAAATCAATGAAAACAAGAGCTGGTTCTTTGAAAAAATAAAGTTAATAAACCCTTACACAAACTCATCAAGAAAAAAGAGAAACAAGAGAGAAGAACTAACACCACAGAAATACAAATGACTATAAGAGAATACTGCGAAAAACCATATGCCAACAAACTGGACAACCTAGAAGAAATTGATAAATTCCTAGAAACATACAATCTTCTAAAACTGAACCAGAAAGAAATACAAAATCTGAACAGACTGATTACAAATAAAGAAATTTAATCAGTAATTTAAAAACTACCAAAAAATAAAAGTCCAGGAACAGATGGATTCACAGGGGAATTTTATCAGACATTTACATAAGAGTCAATATCTATTCTTCTCAAACTATTCCATAAAAGTAGAAGAGGAAGGAAAGCTTCCACATATATTCTACAATGTCAACATTACTCTGATATCAAAACCAGACAAAGACACACCAACAAAAAACTACAGGCCAATCTCCCTGGTGAACATAGATACAAAAATCTTCAATAAGATATTAGCAAACCACATACAACAATACATTAAAAGATCATTCACCACAATCAGGGAGGATATATTGCTGGAATGCAAGGATGGGTCAATATTCACAAATCAATGTCATATACATTAACAAAAGAAGGATAAAAATCATACCATTTCAATAAATGCAAAAACAAAAACAAAAAAAACCCCACTTTTGACAAGATTCAATATCCATTCATGATAAAAACTCTCAACAAAATGGGGTTAGACAGCAATAGCACTGCTAGGAATTTACCCAAGGGATACAGGATACATAGGGGCACTTATACTCCAATGTTTATATCAGCACTTTCAACAATAGCCAAATTATTGAAAAAGCCTAAATGTCCATCAACTGACAAATGGATAAAGAAGATGTGGTTTATATATACAATGGACTACTACTTGGCAATAAGAATGAAATCTGGCCATTTGCAGCAACATGGATGGAACTGCAGAGTGTTATGCTAAGTGAAATAAGTCAGGCAGACAAAGACAGATACCCTATGTTTTCACTCATATGTGGATCCTTAGAAACTTAACAGAAGACCAGGGGAGAGGGGACAGGGGGGGAAAAAAAAGGTACAGAGAGGGAAGGAGGCAAACCATAAGAGACTCTTAAATACTGAGAACAAACTAAGAGTTGATGGGGGTGGGGGAGAGGGGAAAGTGGGTGATTGGCATTGAGGAGGGCACCTGTTGGGATGAGCACTGGGTGTTGTATGGAAACCAATTTGACAATAAATTACATATTAAAAAATTAAAAAATAAAATGTTTATGTCTATGTTAGAAAAAAAATGGGGTTAGAGGGAATACTTCAACATAATAAAGGCCATACATGAAAACCCACAGTGAACATCATCCTCAATGATGAAAACTGAGACAAAGATGTCTACTCTTGTTACTTTTATTCAACATATTACTAAAAGTCCTAGCCACAGCAGTAAGAAAAAGAAATAAGAGGCATCCATATTGGTACAGAAAAAAATGAAACTGTCACTATTTGCAGATGACGATCTATACATAGAAAATCCTAAAGACTCCACCAAAAAACTATTAGAACCGATAAACAAATTCAGCAAAGTGGCAAGATACAAAATTAATACCCAGAAATCAGAAGTGTTTCTATAGATTAACAAAATGGTAACAAAGAGAAATTAAAAACCTTACCATTTATAATTGTACCAAAAATAATAAAATATTTAAGAATAAACTATAGTCAAAGACATACACTCCAAAAACTATAAAACACTTATGAAAGTGAAGGGTGATAGTAAGAAATGGAAAGATATTCCATGCTCATGGATTGGAAACAATATTGTCAAAATGTCATAAAAAACAGTATTGTACTGGTACAAAAATAGACACATAAATCAAGAGAACAGAATAGAGACTCCCAAAATAATTATACTGTCAACTAATCTATGACAAAGGAGGCAAGAATAAACAATAGGGAAAAGATAGTATTTTCAATAAAGTAGTATTACTATTATTTTATTATTTACCCACATATTTATCAATATCTTTACAATCTTTTTTTTCTCTTCATTCCAATATACAATTTGGGATTTTTTTTTCATGCTTGAACATCTCATTTACAATTGCTTTAGTGAGAATCTTTTGGCTTTCATTGGTGCTATTAAGAAGTTGGTCACCTGGGTGGCACCTGGGTGGCTCAGTTGGTTAAGTGTCTGACTTCAGCTTAGGTCATGATCTCGTGGTTTGTGGGTTTGAGCCCTGCATCAGGGTCTGTACTGACAGCTCAGAGCTGGGAGCCTGCTTCGGATTCTGTGTCTCCCTCTCTCTCTCTGCCCCTCACCTGCTCACACTGTCTCTCAAAAATAAACATATATTGAACAAAAATTTTTTTAAAAAGTCATTCTTCAATGTAATTGCCATTCTTGTTAAGAACTTGCCTTATTTGTTTCAATTTTGTTATAATTTTTTAGGAATAAACTTATTTTTATTTTTATTACCTATGTTTCACTCAACTTTGTGTCTGTTAGAGTTGATGACTTTTAACAAAATCTTCAACCGATGCCTGTTTAAATACAGCTGCTGCTTCATGTTATCTCATTCTGGATCTTCAATAAACTGTATATTAGACCTTGTTATTTTATCATCTTTAACTCTTAAGTTCTTATGGTTTTATATCACCATTTCTACTTTGTTTTATGAACAATTTCTGCAAGCATAACTTCCAGTTTTCTCTAAATTTAACTAGCTCTTCATTAGTTATTTTACTTTACCAGTATGTTTTCTCAAATTTCTAGAATATTGTTTTTTTTTCAAATTGTCTTTGCATTTTTGAGTCTTCCTATCTTGCTTATATTTGCATACTTCTCAATTTCTTTGAACAGTCTAGGTAAGTTTCTCTCTCATGATTTCAATATTTTATATTTGAGAGTCAGATATTCTTTGCTCTTTTTCATTGTTTTTCACTCAATGACTTATTTCCATGTGTTTTATGATTTTTGAATGTAAACTGTTCATTTTCTTTAGAACATCTTAAACTTTTGAAACCGCATTCCTCTAAATAGATTTCACCTTTACTTTTGCAAATTGGCTTTCAACTAAACCAAAATCACGCTGAAGTGAATTTTAATCCTAACCTTTCACAGACCACACAGGTAGTATTAATTGAGGTTATAAACTTATTTGAGGGCTGCCTTCTGGGCATGAATACTCAAGGAAATTTTTTGTTATCCTTTTGATAGCATTTAAATCTGAAAAAAATGATTTTTTCACATCTTCTGCATAATTGGTTTATTTTTGATACTTAATATATTGTCCATTTAGGCCCTAGTTTTATGATGAGGTCTCCATGTAGAATCCTAATCCCAGAAGCACCTCAAATCCATATCATTTGTCTTTTTTCCTTTTCAGCTATCTGGGTAGAAATTCAAGATTCCTTGAGCTGAGCTGAAGTGCTTAGGGCAAAATTAATCCTTGGTGTTTAGTTATCTTACTGAATGTCTGCTTTTGATTTTTGGCTTAAAATTTTTCTGCATGCTAATTCTGCATGCTAATGTGTTTAAACTAAAACATTTAAAAATATATTTTTATTCAGCATTTTTCCCACTGGGAAATTTATTCAGACAACTTATCCTGTCATATACTAAAAACTAAAAGTATTATTTTGATTTTTTTCTTATTTGAGTTAGTCATACATTTTAAGGTCAATCCATGTTATCTCTCTCTTAAATGTCTTCTAATTGGAATGTTTTCCACAGTGGGATGGAACATCTGGATATCCATATGGGAAAAAAAATGAATGTCTTTCATTATACACAAAAATTCACTAAAAATTGGCTATAGGTCTAGATGTAAAATCTAATAATATAAAGTTTCAAGAATATAGGATATTATCTGTTACCTTGGGGTACATTAAGATTTCTTAGGACACATAAAACACAAACCATAAAATTGAAAAAAAAAATAGATTTAATTAAAATCAAGACCTTCTGCTATTTAAAGATACTAAGAAGATATTAATGGCATTTTACCCTATTCTTATTCCTCCCCATGGAAATGAGCTAAGTTACCTGGGTAGTTGATGACAACCATGGGTCATCATTTCTCACATAAGTGGTGCTAATTTTTCTGAAGTCCTAGCACAGGAATTTGGTCGTTTTTTCTGTCTTTCAATTATTCTCCCCAAGCAGGGCAGGTCCAAGAACTGAGTCCATTTGTGCTTTACAGATTCACATGTGCCTTCAGATCAGAAAGAGAATTAGCAGGACCATTTGATCCTCACATTAGGCTTTGTCTTTATAATTCAGTTTTTATCAGTAATAAAGATGATATTTTGATCTTCCCTGTGCCTCCTAAATTATTTATTTTAGTTATTAAATTATTAGAGTGGGGCAGAGGATGCATTTGGGGAGCTTCCTTTAAAGATGCACATATATAGGGGCGCCTGGGTGGCTCAGCCGGTTTAGGCGTCCGACTTCGGCTCAGGTCATGATCTCGAAGTTGGTGGGTTCGAGCCTGCGCTCTGTGCTGACAGCTCAGAGCCTGAAGCCTGCCTCAAATTCTGTGCCTCCTCCTCTCTCTGCCCCTCCCATGCTCATGCTCTGTCTCGCTCTCTCAATAAGTAAATGTAAAAAAAATTTTTTTTAATAAAAATGCATATAATAGATTCTTAAACAGCAATTCAAAAGCATGAACTTGAGATACGCACTAAAGTAAATTTCAAAAATGCAAGTTTGAAAAGAAGGAAAGGGTTGCAAAACATTACATTATGATACTATTATAAAGTTTTAAAGCATAAAACTACTGCTATAGATTTTTCGTACATAATCATGTTGTAAAATTATGAAACTATACATGATAATGATAAACATTAACTTCGTAGTGGTTGTTTCTTCTGGGAGAGGAAAATAGGAGTACCCAGGAACTTCCATTTCATCAAGAGTGGTCTATCTGTTTATTAACGGTGGTTCTGATCTATCAAGATTTGACCAAAAAAAAAGTTGCTGCATACATGATTTCATATTCTTGTATGTTTAAAATATTTCAGAGTAAAAAATAAAGTTAAAAAAAAACATAAATAGTATCAACTAATTCCCTTGCTCAAAACTTTGCAATACCTGCTCATTCTACTCCAGATAAAATCTAACACCAATGTTCAACTGGATAGAATAATCAGACATATCAAATAGGATGGCAATATAATAAGTACATTCTAGAATATCAGAGTGAGTAATAGAAACCATCAGAGTCAACATTTTTCCTATCTAAATAATTACCTAAATCAGAATCTCCAGGCATATAGCCCCAGGAAACTGTTCTTTTTTGGTGTTGTTGTTGTTGTTGTTGTTGTTACTGATGTTTTGTTTTGCTTTGTTTTGTCTTTAATTCCCCTAGAAGTTTCTGATAATTTGCCAGGTTATAACTACTGATTTCTTCCATTTTACAGAAAAGAAAGCTGAAGCTGAAAGTAAGAAACGTACAGAGAAGAGGAGCAAAGCAAATTGATTCTTACTGAGCACCTGTAATGAAATGAATGCTGTACTAGGGTCCTACATTTCATTAAACATACACTTCACCTAGCAACCATGAGAAGTAAATGTTTTAGCTTTACTTTTTTACTTTTGAAAATAATTATACTGAATTTTTAAAATATAATGCATGCTGTTTATAAAAACTTTTTTAATGTAGAAAAATACAAATTAGAATAGTTTGTATTGATTACTTTCTATTCCCACCCTGGATAAACACTTAGAATTTTGAGTAAACACCTTTTTGCCATGTGTTTATACATATACAAATTGTGTATATGTGTACATATATATGTATATGTAAATATAAAAATTGTGTAAATAAATTTGTACAATTATTTTCACTTGGGATCAAACGATGAATGCAGTATTCTAACATTTTTTTGCTAAAAGAAAAATGTGTCAAATGTGTCCATAAACATCTATCATGAAATTAAATATAAGTATCTTTATCCTAGTGAATGAAAATTTGAAGTATTGGTGATTTTTTTTTGTTTTAAAATATATGACCATCACCTTTGTGCATCATCTATAATTCAAAGATCAACAGGTGTCGACTTTCATCTTAAAATCTATACATAATTGATTCAACTTATATTCCACAAATCGTGGATAATTTAGTGCCTCTCCAAGGATTTCTATATATTCAGAAGGGGTGCTTACTTTCATCATTACTGGTGGGTTGAGTTCCTGCTTCCACTGACTTGGTTTAATGATCATTTCATCACTCTGCTTATATTTTTTCTCTTCGGAGTCAAACTCATCTTCCTGAATATCTTCCAAAAATATCCTAACACACAAGTTGTCTTTGTGTGAGGCATCGAAGATTTGGGGAGATCAAAGGAAGTGTATCATAACGAGGCAAACAAGTCCACATTTTACATTATGTTTTCATGTTGTTAAAAATGCTCCTGCCATTTTAAACTCAGGTTCCAACTTCCCATCATGCCACTCCTTCAAATGTTTTGAGTTTTATCCCTCACCCTCATATTACTGTCGGTTCCTGTTGTTAACAGATGACTTTCTCATTGTGACCTTACCCCTAACCCCAACTTGAAAAAATTATACTATTTTCTATCAGACAGTTCTTTTTCTTAAAGGATAGGGGATCACTGGGGCGCCTGGATAGCTCAGTTGGTTGGGCATCTGACTTCAGCTCCAGTCGTGATCTCACAGTCTGTGAGTTTGAGCTCAGTGTTGGGCTCTGTGCTGACAGCTCAGAGCCTGGAGCCTGCTTGGGATTCTGTGTCTCCCTCTGTCTCTGACCCTCCCCAGCTCGCTCACACTCTCAAAAATAAGTAAACATTAAAAAATTAAAAAAAAAAAAAAAAGAATAGGGGATTACTTTCAAAATTGGTAGGACTATGTCCTTTGGGTTAATTTTCACCCTGATACCTATTTTATTTTGGCTCTTGAATGCTTAACTTCTTAGGGAAATTTCTTAGGAATTTCTTGTATCAATGGTATTCATCTTTTACATTTTGATACACATTACCAGACTACCATTCTGAAAATTTGAACCAAGCCTTATAATATTTTTTCAGGTGAGCTTCAAAGAAGTAGATTCTATTGAACTAGCTACAAAGCTGATAATATAGTAGATGGGATATTCAAAATCAGCCTTTTCTCTTACTTTTACATTCATAAATATTACTGATATTTATGACCACCTTAGATATAAGGATTAATTAGGGTAACATGTGAATGTAGAAGACCTCAATGTATCTAAATACTAAATAAGAAATTACACATTTTCCACATCATTACTACAGGTGTTGTGACTGCACTAGAGTATTCCTATTTCTCTACTTTGGTCTCATAACGCATAACTTTACCATTCTTATGCCGCCTATCACATTGAAACAAAACAGTTCTAGACACATGGATAAAATCTACCACATACCCTATAAGCTTGTTTTGGTCCTTTCCTAAAATCTATACATTGTCCCGTAACATCTTGAAGATATCTTTGCAAGGAAGTTACTTCACTTTTCTACACACTGGTTCTATATCAGTTCCTGCACAAAATTATTCATCTTGCATTTGAAAAATCAGTTGAAAACAGTACCTCATTAGTGGAAAGAGCTCAGTCTTTCTAGTTCAAACACATAAGGTTCAAGTTTTATTACTTTTAATGTTTTATTTATTTTTGAGACAGAGACAGAGCATGGGCAGGGAGGGGCAGAGAGAGAGCAAGACACAGAATCTGAAGCAGGCTCCAGGCTCTGAGCTGTCAGCCCAGAGCCCAACGCAAGGCTTGAACTCACAGACTGCGAGATTATGACCTGAGCTGAAGTCGGATGCTCAACCGACTGAGCCACCCAGGCACCCCCATAAGGTTCAAGTTTTGAGTCTCTAACTTATTAGCTATGTACTATTGTGAAATTAACTCTCTGAACCGGTTTCTTGGTCTATAAAATAAGGTAATGGTATCAGTAAGATTTTTGTAAAGATTAGGCAACAATAGGTCAAAACCAATGTGAATGTCTTTGCCATTCAATACACATCAATTTCCTGTCTTATCTTACCCTTTATGTTTACTATTAACTGCTTCTTTTAACAATGAATAAGTCCATTAAACATGGAACAAAATACTTTTTAGGGAGTTAATAGGGTGATAGAGTAGAAATAGCATTTGACTGAAGTCAAATACATCTAGGTTTGAATAGTGAGTCTGCCACTTCTTAGCTCTGTAACTTTGAATAAATTATTTAACCTTTTGTAAGTCTGCTTCTGACAGAGCTAATAAAACCTCACTCCTAAGGCTGTCATCAGGCTTTAACCTAAAATTTGCCCAGAGAAAACTATACAGAGTTGCCTACTTATTCCAATTGAATGGACGATGTAGATTCGCCTCTGTTGTGTTTAGAGTGGTTGTCAACTGAGACCTAAAAATATCAAGTTACTATGGTTTAACAAAATATCAAGTCCATAAAATATGTACTTGCAATTTTCATGTGATTGTCTATGTATCTCAGGAACAAAAAACAAATTTTTTTATTTCACAGTGAAGACACTTCTATGCAGTTACAGATGAGCCAATAAATCAGGAACTAAGCAGTTGACATCAACATTTTATTTTGGGGACCTGTCCTCTGACACATTGGTCAAAACATTATGCAATCCCTTACCTAAGATACTAAAGTAGTCAAGACAACTGATTTGCAACCTGATTAAAAACAGTAAAGAATGGGGCGCCTGGGTGGCTCAGTCGGTTGAGCGGCCGACTTCGGCTCAGGTCATGATCTCGCAGTCTGTGACTTCAAGTCCCGCATCGGGCTCTGTGCTGGCAGCTCAGAGCCTGGAGCCTGTTTCAGATTCTGTGTCTCCCTCTCTCTGACCCTCCCCCATTCATGCTCTGTCTCTCTCTGTCTCAAAAATAAATAAACATTAAAAAAAAATTTTAAAAAAAACAGGAAAGAATAAAGTAAAATAAGATGTTTGAAAAGGAAATTGGTAGTATAAATGTCTTTCCCCTTTTTGTTGAAATAAAGCAAATTATCTCTAGTGGTGCCACATACGGAATTCTCATCACCATCTGCTCACTTGGGAGTCACATTCTCATGGGACTAACAGAACTTTGCTTTTCATTTTTGTTAAGAGAGGCATAATCTATTAAATGAACAAGATTAAAAATGATTAGTATATAGGGAGCATACCTTCATTGCTGAGCTGTTTTAAGAGGGGATGTGTGCGTGTGTTTCATCTTTCTCCTGAACCTCCACTATCAAATACCATCCGCTATGAAAACCAACAATGTCTTCGTCTCTGCCTTAGCCTTTGGGACTTGGTCTTGAATCCCCAAAGAGCCTATAAAGAGTGCCCGTTGTCTAGACGGATGGAGAGCAGGTGTGCAAGTGCTATTCTCAAGGGTACTTTATTCTCCAGCTGAAAAGTGTTCAATCTGGTCTTGTGTCACTGGTGCAAACCCATAAAATCTGAGAGTGTAGGTTCCGTGTTCATGGAAAATGATTTAAGCCAAGCAATTAAGTCTGGAATGATGACAATAGCCTGGATCTCAAAATTGGTATGCTGTCAACTTTGAGGTCCTCACAAAGCTGATAGTCATTAATATCAACGATAGGTTTATGTTGACTAGTTCCTCCCTTGCAATGACAAACTAGTTAGGGCCTCAATGAAAACAACAAAGTGACCCTAGAAACAAGATCGTTAAAGCAGATGACAGGAAGAGCTACTATTTATTTCTAAGCAGTAGTCAAAGAAAAACTGCCAAAAATTTTCAGAAATGAGTAGCTTGTTTTGCCTAATCTCAGACCACCTACTGAAACAATGTTTTTTAATTGCTAAATTGTATAATTTATTCTTATTTTTTGTTTCTTTAATGAGGAATCCAAGACTTCTAGAAACCAGAAAATGACTAATGATATAATATTTGTGAAATATAATTTAATGATTTTACTTTGAGTGGATTTATATCTTATCAGATATACTAAGATTATTTGACTTCAAAATTTACATTTCTTGTTTGTGACTCAGAAAAGTTAAGTTGAACTACATAAACCCCTCCCTCTCTGAAGAATTTTTACTGTGAAGTACATCAGTACAGTCAGGCAGAAAATAATTGTCTCTAACTAGAAAACTGGAAAACAATCCAAATACATTATTTTGTGACTTAATTTTTAGAACATAACAGGTAACAAAAAATCTTTTGAATAAGGAGTTGTTATGTTATATTAGGGTCCTAAGACAACCATCAAAAATTGAGTTAGCAGTAAAAACAATTTAGAAGGTTTTGAAAGATATCCAGAACCATGTGGAAGGCCAGAGAACAGGTCACCCAAATCAAAGGGAGGCTGGGTGGCTAGAACTTCAGGCAAATCATGCCACACCAGTAGGCCAAGAGGATCACACGTTTGCCCCAAGGAGCACTGGATGCACAACTTGCCTCACTAGCACAACTCCTGCTGAGCTCTGGACATCACTCTTGCAACTCTGAACACTCTGGTTACTTCACTCCTAGAAACTGAAGTAGTGAAACTTTACTACTTCCAATACCACTGCCCCCAAAGGAATTTGCCACAGTCTCTGCATAGGGTGCTGAGAAAGTAAGTATGCAGTTTTTTGTTTTTTGTTTTTTGTTTTTTTTAGATTCTATAGCAGGAGACAATGAACTCTTCTTTCCCCATAAAAACCAATATCCACTTCATCATCCTTGCACATATTAAGGTCATGGTTTTTTTTAAACTTTAAGAATTACTCCTTTGTAACAAAATGCAACCATTGTTCATAGAAATCCAAGCATGCTTACCCTCTCAACAAATGAAGCACCTCAATTCTTTGTTAGGTGGCACCCAATTCCAAGTTTGGAATTTGAGGGTGATGTCTATTCCTCCTCTAGTTCCATCAAGACACTGATTCAATATCATACCAACCATGGAAAAAATTATGAAGTTAATCACTATCCCAATACGTACCTTTATACAATAATGACACAGGAAAAAAATATGAAGGTATGCATATGCACACATACACATATATGTTGTGCATAAACTTAAGTGCACAGCCAGGCACATGAATACATAGATACATCTGCATATATGTATACATATAAACATACACATGTAAACACAGAGGCAGTAATCTTTATTTCCACAGTTTGTCAGGGGTCTTAGCTGCATATATGAGTTCGCTTGTCTACTTTACATTCTAAGTTCCTTTAATTCTGATGTACATTTCAGTTGGCTGGGATCTAACCCTCTTGTACTATTTATTCTTCAAAATTTATTAGCAGACATAGCAATAAAAGGAAGCATCCACAAAGATTTCCTGTGTCCACTCATAGCCCTCTTCATCCTCACTAAATAGCAGCAATCCCATCTTTCCCTAATAGTAAGGATCAATTACCCAACCAACATCCCAAATCTGCTTTTGTTTATTCAGCCAATGGTGTGAAAAATCCCCAAATGATAGCTGGCAGTTTTATTTTCCAATTCAGTAGAAACATGGTATGCTATTTGGTTAAAAGGAAAACAATAGAGCCAAGAATCTTGGGAACAGAAAACAAAAAATATTTTGCGAGTGGGTTGATAGGAGAAATTCCCCATGTCCACCTTTTTATTCTCTGACTCCTAGATCATGTCTACAAAAGAAATAGTATAATTATATTGGTCATTGGTTTAGAACATATACCGTTGCCTGCCGGACAGCATCCCAACCTCACAAAGCATTGTTCCCAGATGGTGAAATACAGGAGTCTTTCACAAAGCATTCAGCCATTTCATAAGGCCAGATGCTTATAGGAAATGGAGTCTTTGTAAGAACAGCAGATTTACGGGCATCTGCTCTAGGCCTTGAATCTTTAATTATAAAATGAGGAGAATACATGTGGTATGAAATATGATAATGGTATATAAAGCATTAAGGAGTCCACTGATAATAGTGCTGGAAACAAACTCACATTTAGAATAAGTATCTTCAAAGGAGAACAAATTGGAATAAATGCTTCCACCCATGAAGAAAGCATTCCATTTTAATCAACCAGCCATCAAGTAACTAGCTAGTTGCCCTGAGAACACGGAAACTCCTGGTAGGTTGTACTGCTTGCGAAGGGAAAAGTCAGCGATGGCAGTAGCTGAGTCAGTCTTAGTGAAAGCAAGTCATTTTGTGGAGTCCTTGCAAATAATTTACCCTTAAGAACATGACCCTTTTCATCAAGACCCTCTTCTACTAGGAGACACAATAATAGAGGAGTTTCTTTGCATTTGGAGGCAAAGTCTATTACATGGAGGTATAAATACAATACTTTATCTTTGACCTGAAAGGCTATCACTTTTGATTAGGTCCAGAGCAAGAGAAGGAGTTCTACTTACTTAGTCCACACTGCTATGCCTGACGTCGTTCAACTCAGAATTTCTGCTACTCTGCCATGAACCCATTGGCACAGACTGAGAAATAAGACTGACAGACATCTATAGAACTTGTCAATAAGTGTGGGCATTTTGGTGGACACTCACATGGGACATATTCTAGGGGTTTTACCTCTATATCCCTTCCTAAAAATTCAGGAGTCACAAACTTAAGATTTGTATGTATTCTTGATTTAGACCATCATCTCTCCTTTGTCTGAAAAAGAAAAATGATGGTTACCAGAGTGGGGGTGGGCAGGGGAATGGGTTAAATAGGTGATGGGGAACCAGGTATGGAAATGTTAAATCACTAAATTGTAAGCCTGAAACTAATATTATACTTATGTTACTAACTGGAATTTAAATTAAGACTTTAAAAAAAGAAAGAAGAAAAAAAAAAGATATTTTACTTTTTTTTTTTTTTTTTTTTTTTTAACACTAGCCAAATATCCCTTCTTCATAATCTATTATGGTCACAATTCCATGGGCTCTAATGCATCCATGGGCCATTTCCCACTGGTGTCAGAATACCATGAAGATAACATTTACAAAAAGTGAAATTAATTATTCCTTCTCAGTTGTTTCATCATGGAGAATACCTCCATGAAATCATAAGTGAATAAGCTGAATAAGAACTGGCAAGGCAGCATATATAGGAAGGCAAGAAATAGTAAGTAACTGGTTTATGCAACTTATTTGTTTCTACAGGACCGATTCAGATCTAGTCTTTTTTTCCCTCCTCACTTTTACTTGTTGGTGAAGTACTGCTTAGAATGAGTTTATGTCTATGTAGATCATAGAGCATTCAGTTCATGTTGGGAACCTTAGATTGCATGCCCACTTAGTGTTCAACGTTTGCCAGATTAACACTGTTCAAAAGTAAATGGTTGCCACAGAATTTAAGGCTGTGCTCTGAAATCCTGGGCCCTCCACTACCATTTTTTTCCTAGTTCATGCCAAATGTTTCACATGGTCTTTTAATCGGACAGATACGGAGAACCACTGAAATTACTAGGTCGGGTGAGTGACAGAACTCCATTCATTAAAGCCTGAACCAACTGGAGCACTTTTTCTATGGGCCCAGTCAAACTGGCTTTTTAGGCCAAATGTAAATAGGTTATATTTATACCTCAGTGCAATATACCTTGCTTCCAAAATGCAAAGAAACTTACTGATTGTATGACTTTCTTAGTAGCAACTTCTTAACTTTAAAAGGGACGTTTTTACATGCTCTAGTCATATCGATTAGGGGAATTATCTACAGGCAAACTAAAATCTACAGGTCAGATCTAGCATGACACCATTTTTTTTTTCTTTAACAGACTGTGAGCACAGCTTGAAGGCCTAGTACTGTGAGCCACCGGTACCTACGTAACACTTGGTTCTCTAGTGAATCTCTTGTAGATAGCATATAGTTGGATCATGTGGGTTTTTGTGTTTTTTTTAATTTTTAAATGTTTTATTTTTGAGAAAGCATGAGTGCGGGAAGGGCAGAGAGAGAGAGAGAGAGAGAGAGAGAGAATCTAAAGCAGGCTCCAGGCTCTGAGCTGTCAAGCACAGAGCCTGACATGGAGCTTGAACTCATGAACTGAGAGATCATGAGCTAAGTCGGATTCTCAACTGACTGAGCCACCCAGACACCCTGTAACATGTGTTTTTATACATTCTGCCAATTTCTGTGTTTTGATTGGGGAAGTTAATCCATTTATATGGATATAAATTATATATATGGAAAGATTGTCTGCACTGTCATCGTGCTGTTTTTTTATATGCTTTATAGTTTTGTCCTTTTCTCACAATATTGTCTTTTGCGGGTAGTGGATTTTTTTGTAGTAAATGTTTTAATTTCTTCTCATTTCTTTTGGTGTATATTCTATAGCTATTTTCTTTGTGGTTACCATGGGGACTTCATTGAACATCCTAAAGTTAGGATACTCTAATTTGAATTTTTACCAACTTAACTTCAGTAATATATAAGAAGTCTGCTTCTCAATAGCTCCATCCCACCTCTTTTGGTTGTTTAGGTCACAAAATTACCTCATTATACATGGTGCACTCCATTACATAAAGTAATAATTTTAAAAAATGTATCCAGATGGGGGTGCCTGGGTGGTTCAGTAGGTTGAGCGTAGGACTTTGGCTCAGTTCATGATCTTGCTGTCCCTGAGTTTGAGCTCTGTGTCAGGCTCTGTGCTCTGAACTGCTCAGAGCCTGGAGCCTGCTTCAGATTCTGTGTCTTCCTCTCTCTCTGCCCCTCCCCCACTCTCACTTTTTCTCTCTCAAAAATAATAAACATTAGAAAAAAAGTTTAAAAAATGCATCAGGATCTTCAATTAAGAACTACATTAGGAAATACAAACCAAAGTTACAATAATACTAGCTTTTATAGTTGGCAATGTATATTTGCCTTTATTAAAATCTGTATTCTCCATAGAGTTTTGAGTCCTTGTCTCATGTCCTTTCATTTCACTTTGCAGGAATCCCTACAGCATTTCTTGCAGGGAAGGTCAGGGGGTCTTGAACTCCCTCAGCTTTTGTCCATCTGAGAAGGTCTTAATTTCTTGTTCACTTTTGAAGGACAGTTTTGCTAGGTTTAGGATTCTTGGCTGATAGCCTGGGTTTTTTTGTTTTGTTTTTAGCGTTTTGAATATGTTGTCCCACTGTCGGCTGTTCTCCAAAGTTTCTGATGAAAAATCTGCTGATAATTTGTTGGATAGTTTATATGTAATGACTCACCTGTCCTGCTGTTTTTAAGATTCTTTGTATTTGGCTTTTGAAATATGATTACGTGTCATGATGTGGGTGTCTTAGCTCATCTTGGAGTTCATTGACCTTCTTGGATGTTGGTATTCATGTCTTTCATCAAATTTGGTGAGTTTTCATCCATTATTTCTCCAAATATTCTCTCTGCCCTTCTTGCCCTCTTCTCTTTCTGGGACTCTCACAATGCATTTTTGGACTACTTTGTCCCACAGGTCCCTTAGGCTCTGTTGGCTTTTGTGAATCTTTTTTCTGTTTCTCAGTCTTGATAATTTCCACTGTCCTATTTTCAAGCTGATGGATTCTTTTATCTGCTCAAATCTGTCTTTGAATCCCTGTAGCAAATTCTTTTATTTCAGTTATTGTACTTTTAAGCTTTTCAGAATTTTTTTTTAGGTTTTCTGCCTCTTTGATATTTCTATTTTATTCACACATTATTTCGATTTTCTCTATATCTCTTTAGTTTTTTTCATGCATTTAAATATTTTTAATAGTCTTTTTCTAGTATATCTGCCATTAAGTCTTTTCCAGGGAGAGTTACTATTGATTTTTTCCTTTTTGAGTGAGTTTTTGTTCCTGTTTTTATGTATGCCTTGTGATTTTTTTGTTGACCACTGGACATCTGAATGTAATAATTTGGTATCCTTGGAAATTAGATTCTCTCCTTTCCCCAGGGTTTGTTGGTTATTGTTTTTGTTTGTTTTTTTTTATTGTTGTTGCAGGGAATCTCCACACCAAGGACCAGCTGGAGGTATAAACTTAAGGTCTCTTCAAGTCTTTTCTGAGCCTTCCCCGGAGTATGTATGGTCACTTTTGAATTTTCCTTATACATGCAGTTATTTTTGAATGTTCTAATTCTCTATATCTGGCTCTTGAAAGGGACAAAAGTAAAAAATAGAGGGAAAGAAAAAGAGTGCTGGCCTTTTAAGTCCCCAGGTAGTCACTTCAGCTGGAAGAGGTGGTGTAACAATAATTGATGCCTCTTTGTCTACACCTCTGTGATCAGAGGCAGCAAACATCAGTCAGAGCATAGCTCCCTATTTGGAGGATGGGATCCTTTTTACCCTTGTTGGATCCCAGACAGTATATGCAATCTACTCCAGGACATGTGCACAGCTGCCAGCCATGTGGCTGATGGGTAGCTGCCACTGTGCTAAGAGTCAAAACTGACCAAAATTAACTACAACTTGCCATCCAAGTCTTCCCTTGGAAGTTGAAAGCTTTCAACAGACTCCAAAGTTCCAAAATAGTTACATCACACAGGTTCTGCCAGTGAGATTTTTGTCAAGGTGGGGAGACCAATTCCTGTGCTTTCTATTGTCATCTTCATCTGGTCACAGTTTTGTCAACCAACAAATTACAACTGCTTTTACATGTTTAAAATAGTACGTGGAATTTCTGATAAGTTCTCACGTATGTATGAACTCACCCTGAACCAAAAAAATGTTTTCTCTTATTTGTCCAGCACACTTTTAATTCATTTTCACAAATAGGCTCCAGATATTTACTGATACAAATTACTATTCTTTGCAGTTCTTTTTCAGCCCCATTTATAATTTGTCTCCTTTAATTAATTGCCCCCCCCCTTTTTTTTTTTTTTTTTTTTTTTTTTTACAAGAGCCATACTAGGAAGTCATGGTAAGAAGACAGTCCACACCCTCAAGGAGTTTCTAGTTTGATGGTATTGTAATTTTTTGATCCACTTATATAAAATCCATACTTAATGATTGAAATATATTAGTCTAGAGCTGTGGTTTTTAAGTGAGGAAGATTTTGTACCTAGGAGATATTCGCTAAAGCCTGGGGATATTTTTGGTTGTCACAATTGGAGGATGTTAACTGCATCCAGTGGGAAAAAACCAGGGATGCTGCTAAATATCCAAAAATGCACAGGGCAGCTATTCTCTCCCTGACAACAAAGAGTTACCCAGCTGAATCAACAGTGCTGAATAAGAGATCTTGATATTATGATTGAAGTTGGCTATCTTCACTCCCCATATCAAGAATATTTTACTGATTGCTTTTTTAAATTTTCATTCAAAATATATCTGAGGAAATCTGACTTATCTGATTTTTAATGACAAAAGTACAAATGAAAACTTTCCTAAACTATACTTTATGTGAGGCCCTCAGCAAATTTCCTCTCGTTAGATTCCATTGGATAGGAGTTAGTTTAAAAATAATCTATTCCACCACAACAGTATGTTTGATTTCAGGTGAGACAAACATATTTTAAACTCTTAAGGGCAGACTGATAAATAACCTAATAATTAGTCTTCTGTTGAAACAAAACTTCTCCTGAAGAGCTAATAGTATTCACTTATTATTTGTAGAGCTTAGAATTTTGCATTATTTTCTTACAGCCATATAGAACATCTACCTAGTGTGTTATTTAACTCACCTAAGTGAACAAAAATTATATTGTCGTTACTATTATTCTATCTCCATGTAAGGTGTTTAACACCATAAGTTAATTACCCTTGCACTTAGACTATACTCATCATCCTTACCATCTGACTTTCAAACTCATACCTGTTTAATATTTTTGTAGATATACACCAATCAGATATAAAGTTTCATTAAACTGTTAGGTTCAAGTTATATACTTCTATTTTAAACCAGGTTTTAAGTCCTCATTTCTTCATAAGATCTGTTAAGTCTTATAATGAGAAAGAGGATACTATTTCAACCTAAGGAATTTTTACATTAATTTCTAGTCCTATCCTTCTTAAAAGATTTATTTCCTCAAATAAATAAAGACAGACATTAAAAATATGATGCTCTTTGGGAAAACTTAGTGGTGAAAATGTGTTAATGGATTAATCGTTGCTCCAGGGGAAGGTGTAATTCACATTCTGAGAGAAGCAGCTGTGCCATGATAAATGTACTAGGGGTTACACTTCTGGTTTTGGAGAGAACATAACACCTGATCGACATGTAGCAAGAGTTGATCACACCAAGTTTTGGGTTTTTTTTTGTTTCTCGTTATCCCCTAGAATATGGCTAGTAATATTAGACTAAAGAGACTGATCATTATGCCCTTCACATAGCAGTGTTATTTCAGCTGGTATTAATTTTGTTGTCAAAGATACAGTTGTTGTAGGAAATATTTTGAATTTTTAGTACCATCTGGTGTGCTGAAGGAAGAAGTTGTGCTCTGAGCATTGGCATCAATCCACCCTCTAAATGGGTAATACTAGTGCTTTGAAAAGGGGGCTATCAGAAAGGGAGATGAGAGAATCATTCATTTCAACCGTTTTCATCCTTGTATTGCACTACAAATATGGCAGTATACCAATTAAAATTTGTATGTGTGCATGTTCAAAATCCTTCAGAATAGCTTATCGTTTGTATGTAACATTGACATTATTCATAGTTCATGTCCAGAAACTTAGATATCACAGTAACATAAAACTAAAATGGTTGTCACCGATGAGAAAAGAAAGATACGTCAAGGTTGGGCTACCCCTTGTTAAGGGAAGCAATAATCTGGTATTCAGAGTTAAATTGGTTTTCCCTTCCATCACTCTTTAGCATCGGATACTTTTTTTTTTTGGTAATGTTTATTTTGAGAGAGACAGATATATTTTGTATGTTTATTTTGTGTGCACACAAGCAGAGGAGAGGCAGAGAAAGAAGGAGAGAAAGAATCCCAAGCAGGCTCCACACTGTCAGTGCAGATCCTGATGCGGGGCTCAATCCCACGAACTGGGAGATCATGACCTGAGCCGAAATCAAGGGTCCGACACTTAACCGACTGAGCCACCCATGTGCCCCTATTATCAGATATCTTATTAAGATGTTCACTGAACTCCTATTTTCCTCCCAAATAGGTATAAACTAAAAACATGCAATTACTTATGACAATTTCTTTTGCTTCAAAAAGTTGGGATCGTTTTTGTGTTTTTTCAGCACCTGAAAGTTTCCCAGAGATCAAAATATAGAAATAAGGTACTTGCTTAAAACACAAGTACATAGGGTACTAAAACATCACTGGGGACTCAAACATTTAATAAAATAAAGAAAATGTGTATACCAGAATCTTTACACAGAGAAGTATATGTAGTAGCAGGGATTCTTGGCAGGACAGTTTGGGTATAGGGTAAGGAACACCATCATGGGACATGCTTATATAATAGATTCCTATTAAAGTGATTTTTATGATAAGTGTATCAGGTTTGGTTTATAGAGTGACATATGATTTGAGTCCTATCAAAAATTCATGGCTGAATCTTTAGTTTGAATGGTGGTGGCTTACTTCTGTCCATTCTTCATGCAACATTCATACTGTTCTCCAAATAAATGGTGAAAATTTACCTAAAGAGTATCTTTTTGAGCAAGCACAAAATGATTAGCTTCACAGAACACTTGTAGGTTTTGGGATAACCGTGGATTGGAAAGCTATTATATGGATTGCTAAGTTATCATGCAAATCCCTCTAGGTTAAGGGGTACATCTGAGGCTTAAAGTGCTATGAAGTTTCAGAGGAAAGCAGACTTTTTATTCTGTTGGTCAAATGGGCTGAATTAAGGAAAAATCATGGAAGAACAGACATTTTAGCTAAACCTTGAGAAAGAAATAGTATTTAGATCATGAGAAGAGATCTCTAAGCAAAAGCAAAATAGGAGTTAAGACTCCAGAAAATTCAGAAGTGTTTTTGAAGCAGCTGGTAGACTAATGTTGTTGGGCTCTGAAGTCTTTGTAGGAGAATAATGGGAAATCAATTCATACCAGTTGGATATACACAGGACATGGAAGAGCTTAAGTAGTGACTTTTGACTATTTATTGGGAAACTTCGAAAACTTTTGAGACAGCAAATAGCAATATGGCCGCAAGTGGAAGGACAGATGCTGGCAAGGGATAGGGATAAAAGTGGGTAACTCGTAAAGTGGCTACTGCAATGATTTAAAGTTCCTGATGGTTAAAGAGTTGATAACTTAAATAAAAATAAATAAAAATAAATAAAAATGGAAATGCAGAGACCAATGTAAGCAATACTTTGGAGATAGTGGCAGTAAGGCTTAGCAACAGAGCAGATGTTAGGATTCTAGTGGGATGGGGGAAATCAAAGAATGATGTCAAGTCCACAGTGGTAACTAGAATAAAGCAACTAGGAAATGAAGTGGTCATGGAAAAATGTTGAGGTAGTGATAGGATGAGTAGAGTTTGGTACATATTAAGTTGGCTTTCATAGGATTTAACATCATTCCCTTCTTTGGAGGACATGATGATAGAGGGGCATCGTGGTGAAATAATAACTACCATTATTGAGCAGCTATAGTTCATTACTTTTACTGTAAGATGTTTTACAAATGCATCCTTCCAAACACCAAAACAACTCTAGAATATAAAAGTCACCAATCTCAATTTTAAGGTGATGAAATTAAAATTCTGGTAGGTTATACTATCTGATCAAGGTGATGTTAACTAATAAGAAGGAAATGTGGTATTTGAATCTATGTCTACCCAACTTTATTGTACAGAAAAATTAAAATATGATGAGAAGAAGATAGTATTGGGAGACTACGGGAGGAAAATTTATTTAACTTTAGACAGGGGATTTTATCTCTAAACTGGAAAAAAGATAAGCAAGAGAGACTGAAAAATTCTCCTGAAAGACAGATTTGTTCTATACAGTTAAGATAGCACATGACAGTCATCTGATTGATGGCTAGTAAGTTGTTAAAGTTTTCCAATAATTGTAGGACACACCTGATTTCAGAAACATTAAATTCAGAAATAGGAATCTTAGAATTGAAACTATAGTGTATTAAACTATGTTTTATGAAACTATATCATGAGGTTGGCTATTATTTTAAGACTAATACTATTACTAGGAGGAAGATTCCTTCTATTCCTGGCTTTAATTTTTTTTTTCTATTTTTGTTGTTTTTAAATAGGAAAGTAAATTGTTTTTAAATTGGATTAAATCATTGTGTTACAGCTTTTATATAAACATAGGTTAATCATTTTCTTTTACTTCCCCTATTCTGCCACCACTTGCAGTCAGTCAATCTACATGGGTTCTCCATTTTACCTCCTAGATTACATCTGAAAGCTCTCCATTTGTCCATCTCCAATACTATTGTCCTCCCCCATCTACTACTGGTCTTGAACACATTCTTTAGTTGTTTTAAAAGCCACTCTCTCCACTGCAGCCCTTGTGATTATTGAAAAGTGTAAATAACTCTCTTGCTTAAAACCCTTCAACAGAATCTCACAGCATTTTATATAAAGATAAAAATCCACAAAACGACCCAAATTAAGGTCTGTGTGACCTAAGTTCTCCCAGGCAGACTGTGGTTATGTCAAAGAGTAATGCTGCCTTCTGGGGCTGTCTTTTCTACTCAGGATCATGAAGGTTGGGCACATTCGTGGGTTGCAAAAAGGATATAATTACTGTCAATTTCACCTGGACTTTTGACACATCATTTTTTCTTTACTTCTTGAGATTGATGCCAGTTTTTGTCTTTAATGTATTCACCCATGGACATTTTAACTGAAACTCAAGGGAAAAGTGGGTTGACAGTTGGAGTTATGAACTAGCATTTTTTATTTTCCATATGAAGCTAGCAATGCTAATTGCTATTTCAATGGTCTGAGGTAGTAGGTTTCAAAGGTCTTGGTTAAGCATGTGTTAAGTAGCAGTCAGAGACAAATAGTTGAGGTAATGGTTCCAGTGGAGCTAACTTCCTTCTCTCACCACATTTCTCTCTTTAGAGTCTGAGAGTGAGATTCAGACCCTCAGGGTCCACAGACTGAAGGGAATCCTATTCTAGAAACAAGTCGACATAAAGGCTTTGCTCGGCTAAGATCTAACTGTGTTTTTCTATACATCAAACTCCAGAGCTTGATTGTATAAGCAAAGATGTTATATGTTCAAGTTATTATATTTTATTACACAGCCTACATCTAACTTGAACTCAAAACATGAAACGTCTCATTTTTTATTGGAAATATTTACAATCTGTCCAACCAAAGACCTTTGTTTCATGTTCACACTATTTTCTGAGGTTTAAAATCACTGGAACATAAAAATAAACTATAGTATAGGAATATACTGAAAAATGAAAAGGAAGGTGGCAGGAGAATGGGATTGGAACAACCTGACCAAACTTTAACCTCATTTTGGACATCGACACAACCCCGAATGGAATGCACCAGAAGATGACTAGTAAAACACTGAATAAGTTAATTAGGCACTGGAGCACCTGAGTGGCTCAGTCAGTTGAGCATCCAACTTCGGCTTAGGTTATAATCTCCAGTTTGTGAGTTTGGCCCCATGTCAGGCTCTGTGCTGACAGCTCAGAGCCTGGAGCCTGCTTTGGATTCTGTGTCTCCCTCTCTCTCTTTTCCCCTCCCCCAGTCACACTTTGTCTCAAAAATAAACACTTAAAAAAAATTAATTATGTACCAATCTCTCAAGAAAGAATGAGCATGGCTTCTCCTTAGAACACCCCTTCTTTGATCAAAACCCTTGCCATATACCAGGTATGTGCCCTTGGGTGAGTAAAAGTACTGGAAATAAAGAGTAGTGTTCCAGAGGGTCCACTAGCAAAATATTTCCCTACCCAGATGCAAAAGAATTGGCTACTAATGACCTTGCATGATTTAAGGAAGGCCATGCAAATTTCCCCTCCTCCTGGCCCCAAGTACACCAATTCAGCCCTATCCTCCTTCCCCAACTTATTTGTGACTAATCTCAAATTCTAGAACTGAAGTTTCATTGAATAGGCCTTCTTTGCAAGGAAAATTCAATTTTTAAATTTGTAAACACCTCGGAAAAAACAACAAATTAGGTTGCTAACAACATAGTAGTATTGTGAGGGAATTAGGTATGTAGAAAAGAGTTTGGAATATGTGGGATACATCCTTCTTTTTCCTCTCCGAAGTATTTTTCCTCAGCCTGAACTTTGAGCCCAATAGAAAATGAAATGTCCTTAGATCCTTGGATTCATCAGAGACTCTTAGAGAACGAACAAGGTATAGGTGTATGGGGGGGGATGGGAGAAGGGCATGCATAAGGAGGAAGAGGAAAAATGTCAGAGCCTACACATTTGAATTTCTGCTATACACCAAGCTAGGTCACTTTGCCTTTTAATACCACAGAAATAAGAGACACCTGTAGACAGTCCACAAAGAAGATCCTTGTAACAATATCTTAGGAAGCCTCAGACAGAACTCAGGAACAGAAAAATAAATAGAGGAGTTTAAGCACAGTTAGTTTCATGCAGGAACATCAACTAAGCAGGGACAAGACATGAAACAGACCTATGGTTCAAACATACCACTGAGTATCTAGACTATTTCCTGAAATGAGCTTCTTGGATATAAATAGCAAAGTAATACAAATATACATACTTTTTACTAACCTACCTTAAATGGTTCCTGGACTCTGCTTTAAACTGAATCTGAAAATACAATGCACTTGGTTGAGGAAGGGTTGCTTTTTGAACCTTAATGAACATTATGGCTATTGGAAGTATGCCTTAAAATTCTATGTAGAGACAAAATAGTGAAAAAGAGTGTTTTCTTATTGATAATCTCTTCTGTTGTTATTTGTATTTTACATGTAGATATATATTTCACAGGTTAATAAGAAAACATACAGCAACAGTTAATAACTTGGTTACCATTCTTAACCAGATTAAAAGGGATTTCATTCAACAAGTGCATCATTAGTTTATTTATGATAATGAATGACTGCAATGTTCTCTTGGGTATTAGAAAATTTTCACATGGTATAAAAAGATAATTTTAAAAGCTTTTATTTCACCACATAGAAATAAATATTTTAGCATTTTGATGTACTTTCTTCTACAATTTTTCCCGGGAGTTTGAGTGTAAAGCTGGTTTTCCGAAGATAGCGGTTATTTTCTTTTAGATGTGCCATCATCCTGATTTGACCAAGTAAATGTTCCAATAATCATAATCACTGAAAAGACATTTGATCAGGTTTAGGAATAATTGTTAAGTTTTAAGTGTAATATTATTAAAGTTATGTTTTAAAGATTAGAAAGTAAATTTCAGTAGTTGGAATGGTATGAGCTCTTGGATTCGCTTTACAAGAATGCAGAGTGGGATGAAGTGATACAGTCTAGGAGTTAACAAGTGAAGATGAGTAAGGGATACATGGCTTTTCATATACCATTTTTTAATGAAAAGTTTAAAATATTTTAAGTTATAGTCTATGATTGCTGGTATGTTATATATCCATTTATCGACACCTTTAACTTCACTACTTATAACTTAACTTCTATACTTATTTATGTTTATGCCAGTTTTACTTGTTAAGAGCAGAAATAGGTTTGTAATGTCACTCTAACCATTATGTTTGGCTAAATTTTTTTCCAAGGTCCAAGGTTTTTTGTTTGTTTGTTTTTGTTTTGTTTTGCTTTATCCTGCAATTAGGTTATTTGTTCTAATAACATATGTCCTTTCTCTTTCTTCATTTACATGCATGTAATATTTTATTGACATGTTTCTGGCCCCACTTAATTTTTTGCCTCAGGTTTTAACTCCAACACTTATTTTTTCTTTTTGTTTTTGCTGGATAATTCTTGAGAATCCTTTTGTTGTTCTGGTTGTTGTTTAAATTCTCTGGCACTTTGTCTTCAGATTTTCTGCTTAAGAAACTTTTTAAAATAACCATGATTATTATTACATTGAGGAGTAAAACTGGCAACTGTTTTCTTTCATAAATTCCATGTTTAAAATTGTAGTTCTCATCTTGAACTTTTTATTTTTTACTAACAATATGTGATGGATTCACATGTATATACATACATGTATAAACATAGGGACTTATTTTCTTTTAAACTCTGCAGAAATATGGTAGTTATGTAAACTCCTTTTAATTCTATTAGTAATAGAATTTAAGTACTGTAAAACATTCCTTAAACATTAACATTGTATCCATAAAATTGAAATCAAGAAATGAAAGGTTTAGCTTAACTTTATCCTATATAAAATGAAAAATTCAATAGATTTTTATTTCTCTCACCACACCCTACTCATTACTATTTTTGGATGATGTAATATAGGGTGTGGTTTCAAAATGCTGTTATTAAATTATTTACAAAGGAATCTTACCTTCTAGGTTGTTTTGATTTACAATTCATTTCTGTAGAATGCATAACAAAAATCTAGATAACATGTTTTATTAACTTTGATCCTTATCTATAATTTTACATTATGGCATATCTTTTATATGAAACTTTAGTGTTTATATTGTAAAGTATTATAAGACACAGAATTCCAATCTCACTTTGTATCCTTAATTTCTAAAACTATATTACTAATATAATTTATTATCTTCAAAAGATTCTATATGAAACTGTAAGAGGGAACACTGCCCTACTCATTCTATGAGGCCAGAAATACTCAAATACCAAAACCAAAGACATTACAAGAAAAAAAAGCTACATAAAAAAATAAAATAAAGTAAAAGAAATTTTAAAAAAAAGCTGCAGACTAATTTGTAAACTTAAGAATTTTGCATTTAAGACAATTTAGCAAATGGAATCCAGAAATAAGTTTTATCAGATAATATACCATCACTAAGTAGGATTCATCTCAGAGATACAAGGTAGTTGTATCATTTGATAATAAATCAATGAAATTTACCATATTAACAAACTAGAGGGGAAAAGCATGTTTTCTCAGTAGATACAGAAAACCATTTGTAAAAACTTAACAGTCATTCATCATAAAAAATAGTAAACCAGGAATACAAGGGAACTTCCTCAACCTGATAAAGGCCATTCAATATAAACCTAAAGAAACATATTTAATGATTTTCTACTGTAAAACAAGGAAGTTGGCTTTCATCCTTAGATGGATTGGGAAGGTAGAAGTACAACTATTTTTATTCATAAACGATATAATCATCTATGTGTAAAATCCTAAGGAACTCACAAAGAAACTAGAAATGAGAGTCTAGCAAGTTCATAGAATATAATTATGAAGTCAATTATCTCTCTTGATCTATAATTTCAAAGCAATTCCAACCAAACTCCCAGAAAGTTCCATCTACAATAAATGGGTGAAGGATCCTGGGAAGATGGCGGGGTAGGAGGACGCTGGGCTCACCGCGCGTCCTGCTGATCACTTAGATTCCACCTACACCTGCCTAAATAACCCAGAAAACCGCCAGAAGACTAGCAGAACGAAGTCTCCGGAGCCAAGCGCAGACAAGAGGCCCACGGAAGAGGGTAGGAAGGGCCGAGAGGCGGTGCGCGCTGCACAGACTGGCGGGAGGGAGCCGGGGCAGAGGGGCAGCCCACCAGCCAAGCAGAGCCCCGGAGTCTGGCTGGCAAAAGCGGAGGGGCAAACTGGACTGGACATCTGGAAGGTTATAAGCTAACAGCTCTGCTCAGAGAACGGGAGGGCTGGAGGACAACGGGAGGGAGAGTTGCTGAGGCCCTGACTGACAACAGAGCTCAGCTTGGCGGGGAACAAAGGCGCTCGCCAGCGCCATCTCCCTCGCCCATCCCCCAGCCAAAATACCAAAGGAACCAGTTCCTGCCAGGGAACTTGCTTGCACCATGCAAACACCCAACGCTGTGCTTCTGCGGATCCATCCCTCCGGCGGGTCTGACTCCCTCCGGGTGCCGCAGGGCCCCTCCAGAAGCGGATCTCTGATGGAAAAGCAAACTGAGCCTGCCCCTCCCGCCCCTGTGCACCCTGCCAATCCACCCCAGCTAATACGCCAGAGCCCCAGCACCACAAGCCTGGCAGTGTGCAAGTAGCCCAAACGGGCCACGCCACCCCACAGTGAATCCTGCCCCTAGGAGAGGGGAAGAGAAGGCACACACCAGTCTGACTGTGGCCCCAGCGGTGGGCTGGGGGCAGAGATCAGGTCTGACTGCAGCCCCGCCCACCAATGCAAGTTATTCAAGACAACACAGGGAAAGTGCCCTGCAGTCCCGCACCACTCCAAGGACTATCCAAAATGACGAAACGGAAGAATTCCTCTCAGAAAATCGTCCAGGAAATAACAACAGCTAACGAACTGATCAAAAATGATTTAAACAATATAACAGAAAGTGAATTTAGAATAATAGTCATAAAATTAATCGCTGGGCTTGAAAACAGTATAAAGGACAGCAGAGAATCTCTTGCTACAGAGATCAAGGGACTAAGGAACACCCAGGAGGAGCTAAAAAATGCTATCAACGAGTTGCAAAATAAAATGAAGACAACTACGGCTCGGATTAAAGAGGCAGAGGAGAGAATAGGTGAACTAGAAGATAAAATTATGGAAAAAGAAGAAGCTGAGAAAAAGAGAGATAAAAAAAATCCAGGAGTATGAGGGGAAAATTAGAGAACTAAGTGATGCACTAAAGAGAAATAATATACGCATAATTGGTATTCCAGAGGAGGAAGAGAGAGGGAAAGGTGCTGAAGAGGTATTTGAAGAAATAATAGCTGAGAACTTCCCGGATCTGGGGAAGGAAAAAGGCATTGAAATCCAAGAGGCACAGAGAACTCCCTTCAGACGGAACTTGAATCAATCTTCTGCACAACATATCATAGTGAAACTGGCAAAATATAAGGATAAAGAGAAAATTCTGAAAGCAGCTAGAGATAAACGTGCCCTCACATATAAAGGGAGACCTCTAAGACTCATGACCGATCTCTCTACTGAAACTTGGCAGGCCAGAAAGGAATGGCAGGACATCTTCCATGTGATGAACAGAAAAAATATGCAGCCGAGAATCCTTTATCCAGCAAGTCTGTCATTTAGAACAGAAGGAGAGATAAAGGTCGTCCCAAACAAACAAAAACTGAAGGAATTCGTCACCACTAAACCAGCCCTACAAGAGATCCTAAGGGGGATCCTGTGAGACAAAGTACCAGAGACATCACTACAAGCATGAAACCTACAGACATCACAATGACTCTAAACCCATATCTGTCTATAGTAACACTGAATGTAAATGGACTAAATGCGCCAACCAAAAGACATAGGGTATCAGAATGGATAAAAAAACAAGACCCATCTATTTGCTGTCTACAAGAGACTCATTTTAGACCTGAGGACACCTTCAGATGGAGAGTGAGGGGATGGAGAACTATTTATCATGCCACTGGAAGTCAAAACAAAGCTGGAATAGCCATACTTATATCAGACAAACTAGACTTTAAATTAAAAGCTGTAACAAAAGATGAAGAAGGGCATTATATAATAATCACGGGGTCTATCCATCAGGAAGAGCTAACAATTATAAATGTCTATGCGCCAAATACAGGAGCCCCCAAATATATAAAACAATTACTCACAAACGTAAGCAACCTTATTGATAAGAATGTGGTCATTGCAGGGGACTTTAACACCCCACTTACAGAAATGGATAGATCATCTAGACACATGGTAATAAAGAAACAAGGGCCCTGAATGATACATTGGATCAGATGGACTTGACAGGTATATTTAGAACTCTGCATCCCAAAGCAACAGACTATGCTTTCTTCTCGAGAGCACATGGAACATTCTCCAAGATAGATCACATACTGGGTCACAAAACAGCCCTTCATAAGTATACAAGAATTGAAATCATACCATGCATACTGTCAGACCACAATGCTATGAAGCTTGAAATCAACCACAGGAAAAAGTCTGGAAAACCTTCAAAAGCATGGAGGTTAAAGAACACCCTACTAACGAATGAGTGGGTCAACCAGGCAATTAGAGAAGAAATTAAAAAACATATGGAAACAAATGAATATGAAAATACAACAATCCAAACGCTTTGGGATGCAGCGAAGGCAGTCCTGAGAGGAAAATACATTGCAATCCAGGCCTATCTCAAGAAACAAGAAAAATCCCAAATACAAAATCTAACAGCACACCTAAAGGAAATAGAAGCAAAACAGCAAAGACAGCCTAAATCCAGCAGAAGAGAAATAATAAAGATCAGAGCAGAAATAAACAATATAGAATCTAAAAAAAACTGTAGAGCAGATCAACGAAACCAAGAGTTGGTTATTTTTTTGACAAAATAAACAAAATTGATAAACCTCTAGCCAGGCTTCTCAAAAAGAAAAGGGAGATGACCCAAATAGATAAAATCATGATGAAAATGGAATTATTACAACCAATCCCTCAGAGTACAAGAAATTATCAGGGAATACTATGAAAAATTATATGCCAACAAACTGGACAACTTGGAAGAAATGGACAAATTCCTAAACACCCACACGCTTCCAAAACTCAATCAGGAGGAAATAGAAAGCTTGAACAGACCCATAACCAGCGAAGAAATTGAATCAGTCATCAAAAAACTCCCAACAAATAAGAGTCCAGGACCAGATGGCTTCCCAGGGGAGTTCTACCAGACGTTTAAAGCACAGATAATACCTATCCTTCTCAAGCTATTCCAAAAAATAGAAAGGGAAGGAAAACTTCCAGACTCATTCTATGAGGCCAATATTACTTTGATTCCTAAACCAGACAGAGACCCAGCAAAAAAAAGAGAACTACAGGCCAATATCCCTGATGAATATGGATACAAAAATTCTCAATAAGATACTAGCAAATCGAATTCAACAGCATATAAAAAGAATTATTCCCAATGATCAAGTGGGATTCATCCCTGGGATGCAGGGCTGGTTCAACATTCGCAAATCAATCCATGTGATACATCACATTAATAAAAGAAAAGATAAGAACCATATGATCCTGTCAATCGATGCAGAAAAGGCCTTTGACAAAATTCAGCAATGTTTCTTAATAAAAACCCTCGAGAAAGTCGGGATAGAAGGAACATACTTGAACATCATAAAAACCATTTATGAAAAGCCCACAGCTAACATCATCCTCAATGGGGAAAAACTGAGAGCTTTTTCCCTGAGATCAGGAACACGACAGGGATTTCCACTCTCACCGCTGTTGTTTAACATAGTGTTGGAAGTGCTAGCATCAGCAATCAGACAACAAAAGGAAATCAAAGGCATCAAAATTGGCAAAGATGAAGTTAAGCTTTCGCTTTTTGCAGATGACATAATATTATACATAGAAAATCCGATAGACTCCACCAAAAGTCTGCTAGAACTGATACATGAATTTAGCAAAGTTGCAGGATACAAAATCAATGTACAGAAATCACTTGCATTCTTATACACTAACAATGAAGCAACAGAAAGACGAATAAAGAAACTGATCCCATTCACAATTGCACCAAGAAGCATAAAATACCTCGGAATAAATCTGACCAAAGATGTAAAAGATCTGTATGCTGAAAAGTATAGAAAGCTTATGAAGGAAATTGAAGAAATATAAAGAAATGGAAAAACATTCCATGCTCATGGATTGGAAGAATAAATATTGTCAAAATGTCAATACTACCCAAAGCTATCTACACATTCAATGCAATCCCAATCAAAATTGCACCAGCAATCTTCTCGAAACTAGAACAAGCAATCCTAAAATTCATATGGAACCACAAAAGGCCCCAAATAGCCAAAGTAATTTTGAAGAAGACCAAAGCAGGAGGCATCACAATCCCAGACTTTAGCCTCTACTACAAAGCTGTAATCATCAAGACAGCATGGTATTGGCACAAAAAGACACATAGACCAATGGAATGGAATAGAAACCCCAGAACTAGACCCACAAAAGGATGGCCAACTAATCTTTGACAAAGCAGGAAAGAACATCCAATGGAAAAAAGACAGTCTCTTTAACAAATGGTGCTGGGAGAACTGGACAGCAACATGCAGAAGGTTGAAACTAGACCACTTTCTCACACCATTCACAAAAATAAACTCAAAATGGATAAAGGACCTGAATGTGAGACAGGAAACCATCAAAACCCTAGAGGAGAAAGCAGGAAAAGACCTCTCTGACCTCAGGCGTGGCAATTTCTTACTTGACACATCCCCAAAGGCAAGGGAATTAAAAGCAAAAATGAACTGCTGGGACCTTATGAAGATAAAAACTTCTGCACAGCAAAGGAAACAACCAACAAAACTAAAAGGCAACCAACGGAATGGGAAAAGATATTTGCAAATGACATATCGGACAAAGGGCTAGTATCCAAAATCTATAAAGAGCTCACCAAACTCCACACCCGAAAAACAAATAACCCAGTGAAGAAATGGGCAGAAAACATGAATAGACACTTCTCTAAAGAAGACATCCGGATGGCCAACAGGCACATGAAAAGATGCTCAATGTCACTCCTCATCAGGGAAATACAAATCAAAACCACACTCAGATATCACCTCACGCCAGTCAGAGTGGCCAAAATGAACAAATCAGGAGACTATAGATGCTGGAGAGGATGTGGAGAAACGGGAACCCTCTTGCACTGTTGGTGGGAATGCAAATTGGTGCAGCCGCTCTGGAAAACAGTGTGGAGGTTCCTCAAAAAACTAAAAATAGACCTACCCTATGACCCAGCAATAGCACTGCTAGGAATTTACCCAACGAATACAGGAGTACTGATGCATAGGGTCACTTGTACCCCAATGTTTATAGCAGCACTCTCAACAATAGTCAAATTATGGAAAGAGCCTAAATGTCCATCAACTGATGAATGGATAAAGAAATTGTGGTTGGGGCACCTGGGTGGCTCAGTCGGTTGGGCGTCCGACTTCGGCTCAGGTCATGATCTCACGGTCCGTGAGTTCAAGCCCCGTGTCGGGCTCTGTGCTGGCAGCTCAGAGCCTGGAGCCTGCTTCGGATTCTGTGTCTCCCTCTCTCTCTCTGGCCCTCCCCCATTCATGCTCTGTCTCTCTCTGTCTCAAAAATAAATAAACATTTTAAAAAATTTTTAAAAAAAAGAAAGAAATTGTGGTTTATATACACAATGGAGTACTACGTGGCAATGAGAAAGAATGAAATATGGCCCTTTGTAGCAACGTGGATGGAACTGGAGAGTGTGATGCTAAGTGAAATAAGCCATACAGAGAAAGACAGATACCATATGGTTTCACTCTTATGTGGATCCTGAGAAACTTAACAGAAACCCATGGGGGAAGGAAAGGAAAAAAAAAAAAAAGAGGTTAGAGTGGAAGAGAGCCAAAGCATAAGAGACTCTTAAAAACTGAGAACTGAGGGTTGATGGAGGGTGGGAGGGAGGGGAGGGTGGGTGATGGGTATTGAGGAGGGTACCTTTTGGGATGAGCACTGGGTGTTGTATGGAAACCAATTTGCCAATAAACTTCATATATTGAAAAAAATAAAAAATAAAAAATAAATAAAATAAATGGTGAAGTGTGAGGAATAGTCCAAACAATTTAAGAAAAACAAGGTTGGAGAATGCATCCTTCCCGAGTTCAATATTTACTGTAAAGTTAGTAACTGAGATAACATGTGATTGGCAGGAGAATAGATGTACAAATTGGAACAAAGATCCACAAGTATTTGATAAATTTTCAATACATGTTCTAAGGTAATGAGGAAGGGATAGTCCTTTCATCAAATGATGCACAGACAATGGATATCAATGTGAATAAATGAAGAAAGGTAGAGATAGAGACAAGGGGAGGAGGAAGTTTTTATCTTTACCTAACAACATACTAAACACTAAAATGGATCATAAGTTTCAGTGGAAAAACTAAAAATATTAAGTTTCTAGAAAAAATTATGAGGAAATCTTAACTTTAGAGTAGGCAAAAATTTCTTAGATTATAAAAAGTATAAGACATAAGGAAGAAAATTGATAAATAGAACTTCATAAAAATTCACACCTTTTGCTCTTCAAATAGCACATTATGAAAGACAGGCCACCAACTGGAAGAAAATGTTTTCAAAATATATAATAAAAGACCTATTCCAGAATTCATACAGAATCTCAAAACTCAGTAATACAAAGGCAAGCAACTCAGTTCAAAAATTGCATTTGAACACTTTGCCAAAGATATATAAATGGCAAAATGAATGGCAAATAAACATATGAAAAGATGCTTAGTATTCTTAGTTATTAGGAAAATGCAAATTAAATACAATGTGAGATACAATTTCATGTGCACTAGAATAGCTGGAATGAAAAAGACTGACAATACCAAATGCCGACAAGGATAAGCATTCCAGGAACTCTCACACATTGCTGGGGGAAACATAAAACGGTATGTATATAGTCCATTTGGAAAACAGATTGGCAGTTTCTTGTAACATTGGATATTCACCTACAATATGACCTGTTAATCCAACTCCTAGGTATTTGTCAAAGACAGATGAAAACCTATGCTTACACTAAAATAAACTCCAATGTTTATAACAGGTTACTCATAATAGCCAAAATGAAAAATGTCTATCAACTCTTGGATAAACAAATCATGGTATATCCATAAAATCAAATAGTCAGCAATAAAGAACTGCTGATACATGCAACAATAAATCTCAAGAGAATTGTACTAAATGGAAGTATATACTGTATGATTTCACTTACATCACATTCTAGTGACAGAAGTAGAGAAGAGTTTCCAGAGCCAAGAACTGGGGGAAGGAGTTAACTACCAAGGGGCATAATGGAACTTTACAGTGCTAGAAATGCTTTATATCATGACTGTGGCACTGGCTATATACCTGTATGTATTTGTCAAAATGTACTGAAATGTAGATTTTTTAAGTGTTTCATTTTATTGTATATGAGTTACAGCTCAATGAAACTGATTTTTTTTTCCACGAAGGCTTCTAACATAAAGACATTTTCAGACAAAAAAATAAATAAATCCTGCAAGTCACTATTACTCTAAATACATCAAACTTGAGTCACTTTACATCATCCCACAGCAACGGAGGCAAAACTAGGAGACAGGAATAAACAATTTATTAATCTTAATAAACTCAAGTATTTATTGCATAGCTATTATGTAACTGTAACATTGTGCAAGGTAACAGATATATAATAATCATAGCATTGATCTTTATCTGCCTTAGATTTTGGTTGAAAGACAAAAACAAGTACTTTTTTACCATGAGGGTGAAGGATGAAAATATTTTGGAAGTGCATGGTCTGTACAGTGGACAGAGCTGGGATTTGACCTTAGCTCATTCTTCATTTTATTAGGTAACTCAATATTTAGTCATCTGTTGGTTCAATTCAAATGCTCTTGACTGAGTGTATGCCCTGTGCCTAGGACTGCCACTGTGTGGCTTAGAGGGATACGCCCCAGTAAGCACTCCGTTTTTGTAAATAATTCATCTTCTCTGAAATTATTTGGAACCTGTTATTGAACATGGTCCCCCTTAGGTCTCCTTTCGCAAGACAGAATTGGAGAGTGAAAATGGGGACAAGTCACAAGAATGTTTTACTCCTGGATGTAAACCTCTCTGTCTGCCTTGGCTGTTCCTAGGCAACAGTTGCCCATTGTGATAATGTTCTATTCTGTTGACAGTATCCCCCAGTTCCTTCCTTTGGGGTGAGTATCAAGGGTATTTGCTGCCCCTGTCCTGCCTCAGACCCCTCCCTCCAGGCTCCTGGGCCCCGGCAGTGACCTGAGTGCTCCTCTTTGACCACTGTTCCCCATTCTCCCCATTTGCTCCCTGTTGCTGTGCAGGTGCCTTTCATCCATAGAGCATTTACTGTTGATCCTGACAACTTTTCTTTCCCTCAAAGTATTAGTGCTTTCCCTTTTATAAAAAAAAAAAAACTTTCATAGATTAATTGCTTCCTCTTTTGTTATAAGACTTCTTGGAACGTCAAATGTATTGAGGAGTACAACTCCTTAACTCCCTTCTGTTCCAGGGAATGAAGAGTCCCAGCAGACTACAGGCTTCCTCCCTAATACACTGTCTGCTTTGACAATAAATAAATAAATAAATAAATAAATAAATAAATAACAAGTGGTTGAATGATGAGTCAGTAATTCTTATAGAAGGGAAGACTCCAATATTTTAAAAAATCCCTATTTTAGCCATCCATAAAGTGTTTTTTTTACAAATGTGACAGCTTTACAACTACCCTTCTCTTCAAGTGAAATTCTCAGTCATACAGTAGAGTTTTTATATATTTCTGACTATTGGTAGCTAAATACACACACACTTATCCACAATATGAATAGCTTCATACCTTTAGTTACAAACATAATCACAGATCTTTTATTTGTAAATTTCTTTGATCCTTACACATCATATTAGCAGAAAGTCCAATTTCCTACCCACTTCTTGTCTAAAAATTCTAGGGACTATTGAAAGGGCTCACTCCATTGTATCTTTTCTTAGTGCCATGGGCTTTTTATTCTTCTAAATATCCCGAGAGATAGTACTTGTCCACTAGCGTGAAGGAAGATTCCATTTCCTTGGTAATCTGGTAAAGGGTACCCTACCCATGCATGAGCTTCTATGGGTGCAGCTTTAGGCATTCATCTCTTTTACTTCAAGTTTCCCAGCAGCTACCACTGCATAAACCTAGAATCCTGATACATCATTTCTTTCTGGCAACCACATGCTTTCCACTGGGGCCACTCCTCATAGCCAGAGCTATTAGAAATCTCCTTCAAAAGGACACTGCCCTCAGCAATCCCAAAGGGACTTCCTGTTCTCCTGCACACCTTGATATTGCTGGCAATTTTTCTTGTTAAAAAAGGAACCCACACACACTTCTGGTGGGACAATGCCTTCAATGGGAAAACTCATTTGTGACTGGGATGGCATTATATACTTATGTGTATAATGGACTTATATACACACTTATATATACATGTGTATATATAAGGGTGTGTTAGTTTGAGCTCCTCAATTAAAAAAAAACCCTGCTAATTGAGTTAGCCACTGGTATATAATATATACCCAGCCACTGGCATAGAAGACGGTTCTCTCTCAAGAACTGTAGGAAACCAAGCAAATAAGCAACCACGATCCTGTGTGCTAAGTACTGTTTCAGAGTTTTGCATGGAATACAGATACTGGGAACAACATTCAGGAATAAATTTTACAATGGGGTAGCAAATTCAGTTGAACCATGTCACTATTGGCAGTTTTTATTCCATAATTAGGCCATGGATGCATCGCTTGATTTCTTTCTTTTGTCTTGGATTCGTGATATACTGAGAGTTGTTTTGTCTTAGAAATAAAACTTAATAAGAAAAAAACTAACAGCACATATATTCTAGTTTAATGCTTGCATCTGTATTTCTGGTATAGAGAAAAAGCATACATTAAAATCTCAACGAATAAAGATTTTATAAAGCTTAAATGGACACATCGCATTGTGGGTAGTGTTGGTATAGGGAATATATACATTGTAAAAGTTTTTTTGTAATTTTTTAATGTTTATTTTTGAGAGACAGAGAGAGACACGCGCACAGAGACACGTGCACAGAGACAGAGAGAGACATACACACAGAGACAGAGAGAGACACACAGAGACACACACAGAGACACACACAGAGAGACACACAGAGA
>NC_064809.1:68743606-68796110 GCF_023721935.1 Panthera uncia
ACACACAGAGACACACACAGAGACACACACAGAGAGACACACAGAGAGACACACAGAGAGACACACAGAGAGACACACAGAGAGACACACAGAGAGACAACGAGCAGGAGAGAGGCAGAGAGAGAGGGAGACACAGAATCCGAAGCAGGCTCCAGGCTCTGAGCTGTCAGCACAGGGCCCAGTGCAGGCCTTGGGCCCACAAACCGTGAGGCCATGACCTGAGCCCAAGTCGGTCGCTTATCCAACTGAGCCATCCAGCTGCTCCATCTATAAAAGGATTTTTATCTGAGTGTATTCAATTTAATTAAAACTTCTGGCACAATCAATTTGGTACACTCAACAAGATCATTCGTCAATACATGAGCTGACCACACTTCAAACACATGAATTGTTGGGGGCCCCTGGGTGGCTCAGTCAGTTAAGCATCCGATTTCAGCACCGGTCAAGATCTCTAGGGTTTGTGAGCCCGGGTCGCGCCTGGGGTGAGCCCAACTTCTCCCCACCCCCCACTCTCTGCCCCTCTGGGATTCTCTCTCTCCCTCTCTCTCTCTGTCCGTCACTTGCGCCCTCTCTCAAAAAAAAAAAGAAAGAAAAAAAGGGGGGGGTGCTCACAGCTTTGTAATAACAAGCCCTGAGAAGTAGCAAGCTTATTCTACTCTTTTTCATACTGGCATCTAATTCCATATAAAACACTGACATGGCAACTACAGCAGAAGATCCAAATTGTGTCAAACCCCCTGCACACACGGACATGCCAGTCGTTTAACCGTTTTCATTATTATTGTTCTATTTTGACATGAAACTTTGACAGAAGTTAGAAATCTTGGTAGGTTTTAATTTTTTTTTTTAGTAATAAAGGAATTGTTTTTAAAGGTTTTATCGATTCGGGACTTATTATGAATGTTTACATCAAAAGCGGAGAAGAGAAAAAACTAAAAAACCTTGACAATTTATTAGTATATAAAGATTTTAATCCATTTTCTTGTAACCAAAAATTACTGGCCTATTTATTAGGTACTTCTGGGGACTTTATCAGCCACTGAGCAAGACCAGAAACACCCTGGAAGTGGTTTAACTCTACTCTACTTGTGAGCAAATGTGTGTGAGTAGGTCTGGAACACTACATAAACAGGTCTTTACATAAAACTTCAATGACTACATGTTCACTTAGCAGACTGTGAAACATTTTGAATGGAATAAATAACTTCATGAACTTCAGTGATTGCATGACGTCGTCTGCGGTGGGGTCAGGGAAGAGTTTGGAAAGAGATCAGGCTAATATTTACCTCTATAATCCGTAACCTAATGTCTGAGGTTAGTAACAATTTTCCAAACAGGAGAAGAAGATGCCCTACGTTGCCTATTGTGATTCCACTTGAAAACTTCAGCTTGATGGCTACCTCGTTTGCAAGCAGGAACATTGCTGGGGAAACAAGCAGTGCTCCAGTCACAAGCACTTATAAACCACTTAGGTCAGAATGGACGTGTGTAGGCAGTCTTGGGGGCATGTGTATGCACCTTGTTGGAAAAGGGGTTTTGGCAAGATGAGCAAGTGTTGGGCAACATGTTTATAGGATTTGCAACACAGCCTCCAGGAAAACACCGACAGCAATATTTACTCAACATTACTTTTCATTCTTTTAATGTTCTTTCTTCTAAGAAGTAAATACAAGGCGTTTGGCATTTGTTTTGTTTGGTTTTAAAGTAACAGCTACCTTGTTAAACCTCAGTTTTGATAGTGCGTGCTCGTACCTCAGGTTCTACTAATTCAGCTTCGTCAACTTGTAAATGGGAATAATTCAGAGAAACTCCCTGAAGTTAAAGCTCAAAGTGAAACCAACTTCCCAAAGTACCAGGAAATATTATTCAGAAAAAACCAAACTGCCACATTTGGTAAAACTTATTTTTCCCATCTTCTTAAACCACATTTGTTTTATTAGTATTAAAAACTACAGTGGTGTGAGGTCTGCAGCTGATAGTGGTTTGGTTCCAACCAGAGTCAGGGGCAGCTGCAAAAATACAGAAACATCTCGTCTGCTGCCATGCAAAGATTCGAGCATAACTCCTAGCAAGCCAGCTTTATTCAGACTATCTCGGGCTTATCATGTAAGAATCAAAGTCACAGGTCTCTGCAGGAGCCATGTTAGCTGAAAACTCTCCAGCCTAATAAGTAGAGAAACGTAACCACAAGAACCATGAGGCTTTCTACATTTGAAGGACAAATGAGTGAGGCAATCTCTTCTTACAGAGCAGTTTCTATCCCAGAAGCCTGCCCCATCCCATTCCTACAGCTCTTAATTGCCCCCTCACCTCCCTTCAAAGATTCTCCAACAAGAAATCGGTTAGGTAGTTGGTTCAAATAATACAGGGCTCTCCTCCAAGAGAGTTACCGTCTGGTCTTTGGCCTGTAGTGCTAATTCATAATCCCTAGACTAGCTTTCAAATGCTTTTGAACCCATAAGCACAGCGAGAAATCCACTTTCATCCAGATCCAGTATACATATAAAACTGTAGCAAGAGCTTCTTGAAAAATATATACCTTTACTACATGTGATGCACTCTGATAGTTTCCATTTTATATTATTTAATTTTATATGGTTTTTGCACACCACCAAACTGACTTCATTACATACAAGTACATCATGACCCACAGTTTATAAAATACTGCCAAAGTTCATTACTTTTCATGTCCAGCTGTGCATCAAAATCACCTGGGCAGTGTTCTCCAAATAAGCCAAGGCTGGCGAGGGGAGAATGGGGCGTGACTGCAGACAGTTTTAAAAGGCAGACAGTTTCTCCCAATAATTTGCTGTGTGACCTTAGATAGGTTACTTAACCTCTCAGAGTTTTAATTTCCTCACTTCCAAATGACGATAGAATCTTCCATACAGATTTGTTCTGGGTATGTATGAAATGACATTTCTAGGACAATGCTTGGTTTTGGTATGGTAAAAATGCATTATTATTTTTAATAATCTTGTGACCATACTATTTTTATAGTTAAGTTGCATTACTGATATCTAATGGGGATTTTTCACAACATGTCCTAATCTGCCTTCCACGCTGTGCCTTTCCTAGAGCCAAAAGTGGATTAGAACTCAGCCACCTCATTAATACCTTGCTTGGCTACTAAATTGGAGGTGCCTCAACAAGGTAATAATGAGGTGACCAAGTCCTAACCTGATCTTGGCCCCCCCTAAATGTATTAATGAGGTGACCAGGTTTTAACCTGTTCTCGGCCTCATGGATATATTGGTTTTCAAAGCAAGTGAGAACCTGTTTTTAAAAGGCTATTAAAAACATCAAATCATGAACCTAGGTGTTTTGTTTTTTTTTTAAGAGAACATGAATAAGAGATACAAAGGAAAGAACTAGACAGAGTTCATTAGAAACTCCTAGTATTAGTCTGTCACGTTGCCCTGTACCAATTTTCCTGAAGAACTAACATGGATTGCAATTCACGTTAAGTAAATATTTGGGCTTTTCCAGTGAACACTTTTCAATTTAACACAATATTCTACATCCATAGGTCCTAAATTGAATCCTGTAACAAAGATTTATCGAAAAGCCAACACTAACCACACTCAATTCAGAACTATGAGAACACTAAGAAAATGTGAAATGTAGTCCCTTCCCTCAAAGTGCTTGTAGTCCACTTGACAGAAAGAACTTACAAAGATGGGGATTAATAGAAACTTAGCTGCATAGTAAGACCACCAGATCGGGAGGCGATTGCCATTGAAAAGAGCGTGTTACTCACGTTCCCAAGCAGCGGGGAGGGCACACACGTCAGGAAACCCCACACCAGGAAGCGTCCGTGAGGAGGCAGGGAGGTAGAGACACTGTGGGCGAGAGGCTTTATTGCAGTTCCTCCAGGAAGAAACAGGTGAGGCTGGGTAAGCAGGTTTAGGATTGACTAGTTTGAATAATTTTAGCATATTTAAGACATAGGTGCTCTCCGTAGTTGTCTGGTACCTGGCCCTGGGGTGTAGGTAGTGGTCAGAGTGTGAAAGCCCAACAAACGAAGTGATTGGAGGACCGGGCTCTGAATTGGTTGGTTTGTTTTTGAAAAGCCCTCTTGCAGGGCAATTGTTTACCATTTCTAGGAACTGGCTACACCTGGGGGAGGTGGTCTCTCCAACAAAGCCCCAGATTTCAAAGCACCAGAATACATAAAACAAAAGACATGGTTAATACAGAAACAACCCAAAACTTGGAAAATGTTAACAACATAATTTACCACTAACGTGTGTATCAAATGCCAAAAGAATTGAGGAATTTAGAGAGTTGTCAACTTTGACTATACATTGGAATCACCCAGAGGATTATAAAAGTACTGCTCGAGTCCCTATCTTAGACTCTGACTTAGGTTAGGGTGCAGCTGGGCATCAGGAGCTTTAAGAGCTTTCTAGGTGACTCTAATGTATAACCTAAGGTGACAACCACTAATTTAGAGCAAGTGTGAACAGGACAGGTGGTGACAAGTGTATTTGGACCTTGAATGCTCCAAAGCTGGTCACTTTTGCCTCATCCTTTGCAGTAGAGAGGAGGGGAAAGAGAGAAGGAAAATAATAAAGAATAATGGATTGAACATGTATCAAGGAACCACTACATAGCAGGTCCATTTTAGGTACTTCAAATACATTATCTAACTTTCTCCCTCAAAGCATAAAACAAAAATATAAAATTCTTTCATTTAACCAAAAGGAAACTGAAACTCAGAAAGGGTAAATGATTTGGGGTGCCTGAGGGACTCAGTGGATTAAGCGTCCAACTCTTGATTTTGGCTCAGGTCATGACCTCATGAACCGTGAGATCAAGTCCCACATTGGGCTCTGCTCTTACAGCGTAGAGGATCCCTGCTTGGGATTTTCTTTCTCTTTCTCTGCCTCTCCCTCACTCTCTTTCCCTCAAAATAAATAAACATTTCAAAAAAAAGGGTAAATGATTTGCCTACATCCACAGCTAATATGTTGATAAGTTCATATCTCTTCTCTTCCAAATTTGAATCTAGTTATTTTTTTAAAGATGAAATACTGCTTTCTCTCCAAGTAACCAATATTTTTCCTATTTGATAAACCAAACATTGTTTTTCTGTGTATCCAATTTTAAATACTTCTTATCTTGCCCAAACAACAATTTATTATTATTACAGAGAAATCTTTGAACCTTGACATAAATGATAATCTTTCTTTGGTCTAGCATCTCAGTTTCCCTTAGGCTTTACCCCACTCTTATCCCATCTGGTTAGGGCTGGCCGGGGAGTGAAGGTAGGGGACATAGGATCAGGGTTTATCTAACCATGGCACTCTACTATTTGATCTATAACGATTAGGCTAAGGGATGGTCACATGACATAAGCTGAGTCAATCGGTGTGCTTGCACTGAGACTGCAAAGGTAGATGCTGGAGAGAGTGTGTTTATTTCTTGAGGCTTGTAGGCTCTAAGCACAGAGGCCAGACCTTCCTTGAGATCCTAAGGCATGAGAGAATGAGGCCAACAGGAAGAGAGATGAAAAAACAAATAGATGTTTAGTAGATCCTAGAGATGGATAAGCTGCTATTATTGTTTGAGCTTCTGGATTTAATCAGGCTTAAATGCAAACATCTCCACCCATGGGCTTAACGACTGTATGAGCCAATAAATTTCCTTTTTACTTAAGATGTTTTGAATTGCTTTTCTGTTATTTGCAACTGTTACTTGCACAATGAGATGTTTCCAGAAAAAACACATTATTTGGGGCACAGGCCTATTCAATTTGATGAAGGTACTCAGTGAATGAAATCAAGAACAGTTTGAACAAGGGTGTGCTTTTCTTCTTATATGGACAACTATTGCCTTGCAGTTTGCAGGTTCTCCAGACCAAAGTGTAATAGAAGACCGTACTGCAAGTTCAAAGTCAGTGATACATTATTTTGGAATGGTACTTGAGGAAAGAAGACTGAGATCACAATGACAAATCAGCCAGTCAGTTAAAATTAATTACTAATCATCTGCTGTGTGTCAGGAAATGTGAATTTTATGGGGAGGCTCCAAAGATAAAGAGGACGTTTCAAGAAGCTCACTGCTTGTGGGGGAAATATGGACCCAAAAAAACCACTGCTAAAAGGTAGCACTGGTAAGTTGCCAAATCTACAGCATGAAAATATGTTAGGGCTATGTACGTTCAAAGGAGTGAGCAAGAGCTGTAAGAGGGAAGTGGTCAGGAGCACTTTTTCTTTTTTTTTAAAAAAGACTGTGTAGGCTGACCTGTGCCTTGCAGAATGGGAGGATTTAGCAGAGAGATTATCTTTGCCTGCAAAGAGAAAATTCCGTATAACATACTTGAGCTATATCTGAAGAATCTAATACTAGATTCTAGTAGTTTAAGAATCTAATACTAGACCAAAGGAAATAGAATCTAAGGTAGCAGAAAAAAACATCTCTTTACCTCTACCCCATACCATTATTTCCTGGTTTTTATTCCTTAAAATGGAAAAGAAAAAACCCAGCTTTATTAATGTTACATAATGATCAAGACAAGCCATAATCCTTGCCTGCTAGGGGTTTCAATCTATTTAGAAACTTCAGGAAAGTAGACAAATCATGTTTTGAGTAATACCTGTAGGAAAGGGCACCTAATTCAGATTAAAGAAGGTCAAAGTAGAATGCTTAGAAAAAGCAGCATCTGAACTAAAACTTCAGGGGTGCTTCGGTGGCTCCGTTGGTTAAGCATCTGACTCCTGATTTTGGCTCAGGTCATGATCTCACAGCTCATGAGATCCAGCCCCATGTTGGGCTCTGTGCTGGTAAGCGTGAAGCCTGCTTTGGCATCTTTCTCCTCCTTCCCCTTCCCTCCCCCCCACCCCTTGCCCTCTCTCTCTCTCTCTCAAAAACAAATAAACTTAAAAAAAGTAATAAACTAAAATTTTACTGAAAGTCAAGAAGTTAGCAAAGATTCTAAAATGAGAAAAAAAGTGTGACATATGTATTATATATCAAAAGAAGTTCAAAGAGGTGATAGCAATGTACCTGTAGGAGTAGAAGGAAGAGGTTTATACTCTGTAGATGAAAAAAAGGCAGAGAGCAGCTGTTTTCCAAGAACCTGGGCCTTTGGGGTCCCCTGACATACCTTCAGGGAATCTGTGAAGTCATATAATTTTTATAATAATGCTAGTATATTATTTGCCTACAAAAGCTCATTTTCTCATGAGTATACACTCATAGTGGAGATTTCTACTGTACATTTGGCAGATCTGCATAAAAGAATGAACCACTATGTTCCAAATAACAAGTCATGATGTTATAAAAATCATGCATGGATAAAAACACATATATTCAAGGTGCAAGATAGGCCAATGTAACAGAGTGCAAAAAAAATCATGAATATAGTGTCAGATTCTATATGGTAACTAATCTTTAAGAAACTTCCAGTTTTTGAATAGTATGATAGGATAGTCATAATTATTTAAAATGGCTATCAAAATACTCCTTCCTTTTCCAACTCTGTATGTGTGAGACCAGATTTTCTTCATATACTTCAACCAAAATAACACATCACAACAGATTGAATGAAGAAGCAGATATGACAATCTAGCTAACTTTTGTTAAGCCAGACCTTGCGAAGATGTTCAAAGTATAAAACAATTCCACTCTTACAAGTAATTTGTGTGTGTGTATGGCGCGGGGGGGAGGGATATAAGAAAATGTTTATTACTGTTCCTTAAATTGAACATTTCAATCTTTTTTTGTTTTAACTTCTATAGTAAATATAGATAGATATAACCCACTTAAGCTCTTTAGGGTCCTCATAATTTTTAAAAGTTATAAAGGGATTCTGAGACCAAAAGTTTGAGAATGGTGGCCACAGAGCATGTCAAAGGGATTCTGTTTCATATCTCTCCGAGATCTCTTCTTTGTGTGTGTGTGTGATTGACGCACACTCAGTAAGCTCATCAATAAATGTTGAGTCAGTTCACTCCCACCCATTCACTGTTTCCAACTGCCCATTGTTGTAAGCCTGAATGAATAAATAGATGTAGCTTTCACATCACTACCAGGTTCTATTTGTCCTGAATCCTCATTTCCCATTGATAATGCGTCAGAAGTAATCGCTGCTATTATGACAATTTAGGAGAATCATGTAAGGATCAATAAACAAGATCAAATTCACAAATGGTCTATATCTCCGCAGAGCACTCTGTCTTGCTAAAAACTGAAATTAATGGGGGAGACAGCACTGTTTCTCTGTGCTTTTGAGTGTTTTACATTATAAGAGGCAAGACCTTAAGAATTTAAAAACATTAGAATATTTAAAGGTAGCAAAAGTTATGACTTGTTCTCCAACTCTGAACCAAATACTTGTGGAAAAGATTATAATGAATAATCCCTTATCTTTGGGGTGGGGGGGAGAATGTCTGATTTCTTTCTCGGCTTTGAAGTCTCTGATGATTTCTGGCTGTTTGCCCTACATTTTGATCTTTGGATAAGGATGCTGTCCTCGGGGCTCCTTCCCTTCTGAGGTCCACCAGGAATGTCTGTCTGAAGGCTTTGGCTGGGATTTTATATTTAACACTTGGCAGGTAAATGATGCTGGGAAAAGTGTAAGCATCCACCCACATGCAGGCTCTGTGACCTTCTGCAGAAAGATGGTTTGGATGTGGAATAGAGTGGCGCAGGGGCAAGAAGTGACATTTACAGCAAGGACTCAGAGCAGGCTCTGCCTCTCACCTCCCTCCTGGCCTGTGCTAGGAGGCCCGGCTTCCGCTCAGTGGGCTGGTTCAAAGAAGGCATTAGACTGCCCTGTGGAAAAGGTACAGTCCTCTCCTTACAACTGAGTTGAGATGACCTCATTCTTTTCAGTTATAAATTTTGGCAATTCCCTGTTATCAGCCAAAGGACATCATTCTTTTTAAGTAACAATCTAGCTTCTGCCAAATTTTGATTAAACAGAAGTCTTCTCGTTCTTTTCAAATAGTACTTTTTAAGGCATGCTCATTTCAGAGTGCATTAAAATCAAGCTTAGTAGCAAAAAATGTTTGTTTGTCAAAATCCCCTTAAAGAGACGTATATGGTTATCTTCCAAAAATTCTCTTTTCCTTCTCCCTTTTATTGATAAACAATAGTATATTTGTATCAATGTTATATATTAATTTTGTATTTTTCCCAATCCTTTTTAAAATGTATTTTTAAAAATGCAATAAGGATTGTGAGTCAATCCTTTAATAGCTGGAAAAAAAATTATGCACAATTATATATGAAATACATGAGTGCCCTCTCTTGTCCACTTCAAAGTAAAACAGTTTAGCAGTCAAAGAATTTTCTGTAGTGGCAGGAAACAAAATCAGCCACCTCTAATATAAGCTAAGTTTTTGTCTTCCTTCTTTGAAAATCAGATATATAAATGCATGCTGTATTTCGTTAAGAAGAAACTGATTGGAAGAAAATGAATTTTAAAGTAAACACAGCAGTTTTTATAAGAAGCTAAACACAACAGTGGTACCAGTTTTAATTCTTATTTTTTAAGTCTTGGAGGGTATGTTGAATTCAGGTAAACCTGGCTTTGAAAATGAGTTTAATTTTCATTTTGACTGACATGATTGCACCGAAAGCAAGTTAATTTCCCGGATGCTAAACCTATAAACAATCATATTCTGATTTTCACTATTTTTCTTTCACTTTTTTTTTTTTTTAACAACTGAAGGAAAAGCAACAAATAAGCCTGTTGTTAGGAGCCAGTAATTTCTTATGTTGCTGCTCAGTAATGAAGCTACACAAGAAGACATTCTATGGTGCTATAAATTTTATTTCATTTTTTATTATTTTTTAGAGAGAGAGAAAAGGAGCATGCGCAAGGGAGGGGCAGAGGTAGGAAGAGAGAGAGAGAGAGAGAGAGAGAGAGAGAGAGAGAGAATCGTAAGCAGGCTCCATGCTCAGTACACGACCCTGGGATCGTGACCTGTGCCAAAATCAAGAGTCAGACGCTCAACTGACCGAGCCACCTAGGTGCCCCAATGTGCTATTAATGTTAAAGAATATTTACTTACTATTTCTATAGCTCTACTGTCTTCCCCAAAAAGTTAGTAAATTGGACGGAGTATATATATACAGGTCTTTATGCCTGGTATGGAAGGCCGACTTGGGGGTAGAGATTTCTGGATAAAAGATTTCCGATCAGAAGAAATTCAATGACCAGGACTAACATTCGTTCTACACTCAATGAGGGTGATGAGGAATGCTCTGCCATGGTCTCAGGAATCAAGCCATTGCAACTGCAGTTCCTGGTAAGTTATGAGTAAGTAAAGAATGTTGGGGCTTAGCTGCCTCCTAGATTCTCAGATGAAGTTGTTTTCACCGTAAATTCTTCACATCCTATGAAAAACATTCCCTGAAGGCATGAAGGGAAGTTGTATTTATCAGAGAGGTTTTTTGAATGAGCAACACAGGTTTGTAAATCTAAGAATCGAGACCCTCCCTTCTCAGCTCCCATCCACCCCCCCACCCATGGCTTTACGCTCTGGTCAAGTGTGCTGGTGGCCAGATGAAGTATCAACGTGCTAGTTCCACTGCAAATGTTGTGAGGACTTCCAGCAGGTTATAGAAATGCTGCTGAGGATCAGATCTACCCACACTGCATTGAAGAAGAGACTCCCTCAGCAGCTGGCTGTAGTAGCTATTGGCAGAGTCCAGGATTACATGTCCCAAGGTGATCTGACATTCATTTCCTTCTAGAATATGCTGTTAGTGGTGACAGCTGAATAATTTCAACATTCTAACATTTGGAAAGAAGGCCTGCCAAGTATGGTAAGAACGAGATCACCAGTAGTAGAGGTGAGCCTGCTACTGTGCCTTTATCAGGTTAATCCATATAGGGACTGGGGTAATCTTCACAACTACTCTGTAAAGCAGAATCTATTATTATCACCATTTTACCCAGAGTGGCCAAGTAACTTCACCAGTGTACATGGCCAACTTTGCCGGATTGTACTAGGGTTTGATCTCAGCTGTCCAGTTCCAGGGTCTATGCCTACTTTATGCTAGCTCTTCTCACCACACTGAGATATTCTTTTTGGGGTGGTACAACCACAGCTGAGCATCATTTCTCTCTTCTGAGTTCTCATAACACCATCTTTTGTCTTCCTCTAATGCCAGACTTGCTGCTGGTGGTTTTATTGTTTCATCGAGTTATGTTTTTTCCGTCCACTTAAATTGTAAGGTCATCAGGGCAGTATCCATATATTCTTCATTTTTGTAGGAAAGGGCACTTACAAATTGGGTGGTAATTCACAAAACAGCATTTTGAATAAAGCTATTAGACTCATAAACTCCCATCAATGTATTCATTCATTCCACTAATACTTATTAAGATCCAACTGTATGGCAGACCAGCTGCTAAGGGGTTACGGTGTTAAATCAAACTGCAGATGAGGTTTTATGATATAACGAATGGATTAACTGTTCCAAGATTTTAGTCACAAGTCTTCCACTAATGCACCTTTTTATTAATGGTTAATTATTAATAGAAAAGTAGTTTGCTAATCTACTTTACATTATTATTGACAGAGCAACTCAGAGATTGTCCATTGTATGTAAGAAGCTTCCTGGGGAGCATTTTAGTATAAAATTTAGAGGCATTATAGACAGAAAAACAAATCATTTCTACAGTAGCAATGGATCAACAGTGCAAATAATATAGAATTTTCTAATCTTTGGATATGGATAACCACCTGGAATGTGTTTCCAATAATATTGTAAAAACCTGGCAGAAAGTATGCAGACATGGAGTTCTTAAGAAAAAATGAACCAGAATCCAGTTCTGTTTTATTCATCCAGTAGATCAACTATCTTCCACTATGAGTTCAATTTGACTTGGAAAGGTAAAATTTATCTAACATTCCTTTCTGGGTGAAGCTTTTTTGCCCCCCCAAAGAACTTTCTTTAAGGTGCTGTCCAGACCTGATCCTGTTTATCAGATAATATTAAATCAAATAGTCTCAACTTGTTTTGACCCCTGATAGATGATATTTGGGAAATGACAGTCTGGGCTCCATGGGAAATTGCAGTTATGTTGAGTTGATTATGATTGTGTGTGGTACACACTTTCATTTTTTCTGCTTGGCCCATCTCAGTGGATAACTTCTAGCAAATCCAAATTTGCAAAACAAAATAATCTGACAACTTGTAAGGGTGGGAAAGGATGTTGGTTCATTTCCCTAAAGACTTATCTCATAGAAAAGCCATATATTATATGAAAAAGGAATATAATTCAACATTTCTCTGCCAGAAAAGGCAGCCAAAATTTTTATATTGTTCCAGGAAGAAAATGATCTTTATGCAATTTCCATTTACTCCTTCCTTAGCAAGCCTAGAACTTTAGTCTTTCGGAGATAGCAATGGTATTGCAACATTTTCAGGAAGCAAAGCTTTAAAGTACAAAGAAATTTTATTGCACAACCCCCCAGCCTCCCTCCTTTTTCTCAGTGGAGACCCATTGTTGTCTTTAACTTCTGCGCTCTGAGTTCTGGCTTCCTGGTTACCTACATCCTCTGTTCCTGTCTTGTCTGACCCTTCACCACAACACTGTGGTGTTCACTGTAATAACAGGTGGGCCAAAATGAGCTCACGCTTATTAACATAGAGCATGTAACGTCATAAGAATTTTATTATAATTGAGCAATAATTCTTGCAGAGCTATTTTTTAAATGTATCTGTAGAGCAAATTATAATAGAGTATTTCCCCAAGGCTTATAACATTATCTGTTTTTAGGAATTCTTTTTCATGCTAGTACTTTAAACTAATGAGCTCAATAGTATTGACAAAAGAAAAGATGAAAGAGGTAGAACTGTTTAAAAGTTATTCTTAGTCCAAACCTGGGCTTATTACTGTAGCAATGTGTCCCCTTAGTGCTACCCTAGGGCATCCAGCCAAAATAATCAGAGTGAAATAGATAGGAATCTAAATTGAAAACCAATAATCTGCTGAACACCTATTTCTCCATTATTTTATCCTACCCAACCGTCATTATATATTCAGGTACAGGGAGGATAAGCATTTAGTTCTCACATTCAGTAGCTTACTGTGGGTTATCTTCTTGTTTGTTCTGTCCTGGATAGGTTGCAAAAGGGGGTGGATATCAGGATAGATCTTGGGGTGGACAGGTGAAAAAGGAATGTTTATTTGTTCCTATATAGATATTAAAGTATGCTTTACACGTATACTATTACTCAATGCTTGTAACTAAGCTGTGAGTCGGTTAGTATTGCCTCCCATAAATGAGCAAACTGAGTTTTCGTTTTTTTATAATGCAAGGCAGTTTTTTTTTTTTTTTTAACGTTTATCTATTTTTGAGACAGGGAGAGACAGAGCATGAATGGGGGAGGGTCAGAGAGAGAGGGAGACACAGAATCTGAAACAGGCTCCAGGCTCTGAGTTGTCAGCACAGAGCCCGACGCGGGGCTCGAACTCACAGACGGCGAGATTGTGACCTGAGCCGAAGTCGGCCGCTTAACCGACTGAGCCACCCAGGCGCCCCGCAAACTGAGTTTTCAAGACGACAGTGTATCCCAATCTACTGGTAACAGTTTTTTATCTGTTTAAATGCTACAATTCGAAGCAGAGATGTATGCAATGGAAACGGCTTTCTTCTCCATTCTTCCTTCTCTTCAATCTCTCCTGCACACATGCAATGACACATGGGTGTGTGTATACACACTTAGAAAATCATAGACCTATCCCACAAGACTCAGGAAAGCCTACCATCCTGAAACAGAAATGCAGTTAAACTTCTCAATTTGTAACCCCTAACAGAGTAGTTTAACTATCAATGCGATTAACACTTAACTGCCCCTAAATGTTATTTCTTCACCCTCTCACCCCAGGTGTCGCCTCTTATCATTCCTCATGTTCCATGGAACCATCCCTACTCCTCTCACATCACCAGTTCTTAGAACGTGTTGTCCCAGCCAAGTCTGATGATTTTCCTACGGACTCTAATAACAAGTCAAGTAGAGCAGGCCTGGCCTTGGGGAAATGACTGTTAACTCCCTCCATGCGGTGTAAGCCTGGTCGATGACAGAACAGAACATTTGCTTTCTTTCCTTTGTTCACTTTGTTATTTTTCCAGCAATCCAATGAACTCTTTCTTTCCTAATTCGTTTTCTGCTCAGCGGCTTATCAACGTTGTCTCTTTCAAACTGCATAGATCAAACAACGCTAGATCGTTGTCAAGAGACAAGAAAGTTAAATCATTGGGGAGAAGGTAAAAATAGCTCTGACTAAATCTCTACTGGGCTTTGGAGAAAACTATAATATGTTCATTTTTCTTTCATATTGGCTGGCTGGCTTCATTCTTCATTTCTAGAATGACAGTAAAGTGCATTATTACTATTATTATTATTATCATCATCATCATCATCATCAACAGCATGGCAGTGTTTAGATAAAGCTGGATAGCCCTAGTCAAACTTCTCCTCTCCTGGATGGAGACAAACAAAACATCATGTTGTGTCAGTATGGACAGTATGGATTTTTCTCCACCAAGATAGCTCAGTTCTACATAAATGTTATTAAACTCCACATTAAACAGCATGTTTGTGTGGGTACCAAGCCCAGAAGTGCTTGACAGCTAATGAATAAACATATACTTTATTTCTAGCAAGTCTTTTTTAAGGATACAGTGCCTGAATACTTTTGGCAAAAAGACACATTTATTTTGTTTAAAAAACACATATGCTCACATGGGAATGCAAGTAAATCAGGCAGTGTCACTCCAATTCTTGAGTATATAAATAAGTAAATGTCTGATTATTTTGCCTGAAGAATGTCAAAGGGACTAAATCCCAGTCAGTTCAGAGAAAATGCTGCTGCCACATTTCCTGCTCTGACCCCACCCACTCAAGAGCCTGGTGTCACTTACCCAACTCAGGCGCTCTCTGGAGCACGTATCTCTTTTTCAAAACACAAGGACTTGTGAACACAAAGTTCAAAGGGCTTTCCAGAGCACAGCCAAATTAGCCCTTATTTAGAAAGAGGAACATGGCTTTTTTAAAAGAAAAACCTAACAAAGACAGCAGGTATAACCTAATAATAGAGTTTAGAGCTGGAATTTCATCCCTTCTCTCTAAGTATTTTCATTCATATTTGTTGGCTTTCATTACTTTACTACTTCTTGAAACACATATGTGCCTAAATTAAAGAGTTTACCTTCTTTTGGCATCATCGTTAAATAAAGGATTACTTGTTTTTTCTATCTCACTATCACTGAATTTATTATCCACATTTCCCTAATTTCTCTGGGGGATCTCGGGTCGTTGATAGCCAAAGATGTTAATGCAGAAAGCTACTTACTCTAAATGTACAGCATGAAGTTCATACATTCAAATGGTGTATGGGGAACTAATAAAACCAGAACAGCAAGTGTGATAGAAATATTACATCTACGTGGAATTTTCAAAGACCAAGGCTACCAACCACATGATATGCTCTCCTGGTTTACCAAAATGAGAGGAACTCTTCTGGTAACAGTTACTTTTATGGATGGCTAAAACTTACATCACCCACCAAGTACAATGAAGCACTTAAGAGCTGGATCCCTGAGACGACGTGGACCTGCTCCAAAGGAAATCCAGGGCAGTCATGGCTGGTGACTGCTCCGTGGACAGTGTCACGGACACACCTTTGCATCGTCACCTGGGCCCTGGAACTGTGATTAACAACCGGTCAGCCTGGGACTGAGAGCCTCTTAATAAACTCCGAGCTTCGGAACAAAGCTATCATTCTAAGGAGTAGTTTAGTGTGTTATAATGAATTGAAAGAAGGCAGAAAGTAAAGGCAGGGAGACACAGGCACTCTGCTGGAAAGCACAGTCATTAAAAATAATGAGCAGTCTTTCACTTCCTTCTTTTTATTAACTTTCTGTAAAGGACAACCCGACACTTTATTATTTAGCACAGTCTCCACTTTTACTAATATCCGTTAGCAGATGGCTAAGAATTTTTCCACAACATGCTCCATAATACTTAGAACCACCCTGGAAAACACTCAGGGTCTTTTCCTTTCCCTTTTTTGTTTTGTACATCTTAGAACTGGCTTTTCCAATAACTGCCTCTAAGCTAAACAAAACTTTGCCATCCCTCTCTACTTCTAAAATACACAAAGGTAGCATTTTAGGGGGAGAGTTGAACACAGAGAGCAAGGACAAAGAAAAAGACTTCAAGCGCTCATCCTAAAGTACTATTCAGTCCAAATTTCTCCCTCCAATTGCCCCTGCGGTGCTAATTTATGTCTAGGAATCTGTAGGAATGGTGTCGACACTTAATTGCTGGCACCGTTTGCATTAAGAATTCTGATAGGAGAAGAGAAGGCTGAATGAACCGGATGGTTGGTAAAAGGCCAGAATTTTAGTCTGGAAGAGATTTCTAGAATGAATTATGAAGCTAACTGCTCTGAGTTAGTACTTTGTTCCCTTGGAGAACTGCTGCATTAGTGCCAAATAGCAGAACTGAACTCTGATCTCTTTCCCTTGTAGTTAATAACTTAAGCCAAGCTTTTGATCAAAGGGAAGGAAACACAACAGCTGAGACCCAGGGAAATTACTGGCTTGACCAGAAGTCCCTCTGACCTGTGGATCCAGGAGACCCAGGCTTCTATTAATCAAAGAGTGAGAGAGGAAGTGGTATTTGAACACCTATTAAGTGTCAGGCACGTGCCAGGTACTTTATTTATGTTATTTCATTTAGTCCTCACACTAACCCCAAGGAATTGACATTTTATCCATGAGTGATATATACAAAGAAGGTTAGGATTCACTCATTCATTCATTCAACAAATATTTATTGCACAATAACTATGTTCTAGGCATCATGCTAGATGTTAGGGATACAATGATAAACTAGACAGACATAGCGCTTGCCTTCAGAGAGCTCGCAGTTTAATGGAGATATTGCATGAGTAGTTAGAAGCCTGATTAGCATCACAGAAGGGGCAGCAGGTGCTTGAGCAGGTGTAGAAAATCGATGAATTACTCAACTATTCAACAAAGGATTATTGGAAGCCCGCAAGAAGCACTAACTTTGAAGTTTACCCCAAACTTTGGTCTTGCTCTTATGGAAATGGTCTACATCTGTGTTAATACATAGACATGTGACTACTGTAGTCTATGTAACTGAGGGACTAAATTTTTTATTTTATCTAACTTTAATTAATTTAAAATGTAATTCTTTTTTTTTTTTAATTTTTTTTTAATGTTTTTATTTATTTTTGCGACAGAGAGAGACAGAACATGAGCAGGGGAGGGCCAGAGAGAGAGGGAGACACAGAATCGGAAGCAGGCTCCAGGCTCTGAGCTGTCAGCACAGAGCCCGATGCGGGGCACGAACCCACAGACCGTGAGATCATGACCTGAGCTGAAGTCGGACGCTCAACCGACGAGCCACCCAGGCGCCCCAAAATGTAATTCTAATAGAGATTGAGGGTTAGTAGCTACCATCTTTGACAGCATATAGATGATTCTCATGGGGCCGAAAGTATTCTGAAACTTATCCCCCTACCATTGCCTTTGGAGGGATTTGGTATGAACTGCTCTAGGAAGCCTAAGGAATTTGTTTCTGCTGTAGTTATACTGAGACCCCTTCAATCTGTAGGTGTCTTATATTTCTGGGGTGGTTCCAAGGAAGATATAAAGTAGCTCTAAGAAACCAACTTCAATATTGACTCCGATTGGATTCAACCACAAATAGAGCTGGGTGAGTTCTTATATAAAAGTATTCTACTGGGGTTAGTCAATATGGAACTATTTCAGCATTGGGCCATTTCACACAACAGCAGAGTCCCAGGTTCCCCTGCAACCCCTCAAACATGGTGGGTCCCAAGCTCTGCTTTAGTCCCAGTTAGAGCAACAGATGAAGAGGCAGATTAACCTCTGGTTATCTCAGTTACGTAAAAGGGAAGAGGATTCAAGGTCTCCCCCAGGGTCAGAGCAGTAGTTGCAGGAAACACCATATGTGTGCATGAAAACATAAACGCAGGCACATATATACTCCCACGCAAGCACATATACACACTTGCCTTCAGGTGTTGGCATCTCCAGCGGAGCTGGTGATATATATACCAGACACGGTAATTTCGTTGAGAGTTCTAATCAAGAATTGAAGTAAAGGAGAGGGTGATTTAAGCCTAAATAGAAGTGGAACTGAAAGTGTTTTAGATCCTTTTGCCAAAGCACCTAACTTATTATATGAGCTTGTTTTAGATTAAAAAGATACTATCTATCGAGCAATAAATAAAATTAGTCCTGTCGGATATTTAATTGTTTATGATAAAATTTATTTCTTTGCTGCTGACTTAAGTTCCCATAGTTGGTCCGTCTTTTCGCCTCTGAGACATATTCTCTTAGCTCCAGAGTATTTTTTGAAATAACATACAGTCAGATATACTTCATATTGCCTCCTGGATGGAAAGAACTATTTGTCTTTCTCTCTGCTTTGAATCTACAGAATGCTACCTTCTTAGCCAGCCACTTGACCTCACACCGCCCAACTATGAGATGATGCGCTGCACTTCTGACATGACTGCACCTTATTACTCACTTGGACCATTACTGACAGACTCCCGCCTACGGGCTTGCCATGCAATCTGGCAGCCACATCAAGAAACAACAGGAATCAGAGTCACAATTATCTCTTGCTTTATTCTTAAAGAAAGGAAAGGAGTCAGACCATTAAAAATATGATACGTATTGTATTTTAGTATGCTTGCTAGTTGCCAATTACCTGCTCAGAAATTGGGCTTATGCAAGCACTATTCAAAAGTAAATTGGCTTGGTGCATGACTGACCTCAGATCATTTCATGAGATAGTAGCAATAAAAGCTTCCATTTATTGAAAGCCAATAATGTGCTAAGATATTTATTACACACATTCATCATTATATTCAGTTTTCACAACAACCACTAAAATAGAAACAATTATTTCTGTTTTTCAAGGGAGGAAACACAGCATCTATGAGTCAATACAACTGGTGTAAGATCACACAGTTTGGAAGTCACAAACTCCTATCTAACTCCGTGCTATTCCATTTCACCATTCTCTCTTCCTGTGAGTAAGGTCCCTGGGAGGAGAGATGGAAACAGAAGGGGTGGAGGCACAGGGAAGAATGCCAAGTTATCTAATTTTTTCAAGTTAGTAGAAAGTGATAAAATGTTTGTCTTTCAATTTATGTCCTAGCACAATACTAGGCACAAATGAGGTACTTATTGAATGAGAGAACTTTTATTTTATTTTCTTTCAATGTTTATTCATTTTTGACAGGGAGGAGGGGCAGAGAGAGAGGTGGGGAGAGAAGATCCCAAGCAGGCTGTGTACTGACAGCAGACAGCCCGATGCGGGGCTCAAACTCACGAACTGCGAGAGCACGACCTGGGCTGAAGTCAGATGCCTAACCCACTGAGCCACGCAGCCATCCCGGATGAGATAAATTTTTAAAAATCTGTTTTCAAATATTCATTTGAAATACAGTTTTGAGTGTGTATTATATGCAACCATTTTGTTAGGTACAAAGGCAAGAAAGAAAATGCCCTTACCTTTGAGGGCTTATGTTCTGGTAGAGAAAACAGTACAAGTAAGCACAGCAGTGAGCAATATACCAGGTGTTGCGGAAAGATGTGAAGAAAGTAGAACAGAGTGACTTGATCTGACGCCCCACGGAGCTGTGAGGGGCAAGAGCGCTAATTCAGATTGAATGCTTGGGAATTACTCACTGGGGGGGGATGGCTTTTGAGCTAGGAGCTGAACGCCAGCAAAAAACCATCAGGATCCTCAGAGATCTTGATGTGCCAAGGAGAGTAGACCGACAAAAGGGAGTATCCTACTGCACGGACAGTAGGGGAGGGGAGGAATCAAAGATGCTGCCTAGAGTTTGGTTTCAGCAACTGGGTAAGACATTGGCCATTTCACCAACACTGGAAAACTTGGAGGAAGCAAACGGTGTGGGGGAAAGCAAGGGTTCTATTTAATTTCCAGAAGACATTATTGTATTGCTTACTTTTACCAGGTAGACTGAATAAAATATCTTAATACCGGTGGTTTTATATGAAGATTTTAGACATTTAGTGAACCCATCAGATATTTCCACTTGAAACAAAAAAACACAAGTGTTTACGATTATTCTTTTATAAGTTCTATTTTGAAGTTTGTCAAAAGTTATAAATTGGAAACCAATTTGACAATAAATTTCACAGATTGAAAAAAAAGTTATAAATAAGTCATTGGGATGTAATGTACACCATTGTGTCTATAGTTAATAATACTGTTTTGCACATTTAAAAGTTGCTAAGAGAGTAAATTTTAGAAGTCTGCTCAAGAAAAAATTTTGAAACTATGTAAAGCAATAGATGTTAACTAGACTTGCTGCGGTGATCTTTCACAATATATAGAATATCTAATCATGATGTTGTACACCTGAAACTAATAAATTGTTACCTGCCAATTATAACTCAATTAAAAAATTAGCTCTACTTTATCAATTTTAATAAAGGAAAACAGGTGGGGCATCTGGGTGGCTCAGTCAGTTAAGCATCCAACTTCAGCTCAGGTCATGATCTCACAGTCCATGAGTTCAAGCCCCACATCAGGCTCTGGGTGTGGCTCTGGGAACCCAGAGCCTGCTTCTGATTCTGTGTCTCCCTCTCTCTCTGCCCCTCTCCTGCTCACACTCTGTCTCTCTCAAAAATAAAATAAAACATTACAAATTTTTTTTTAAATAAAGGAAAACAGGAACCTTTGAAAACATCATTTTCACTTTTTCAGACTGCCCAGAGTATTTTTAACTAGTCAATAGTATTCCTGAACATGTTTTTAAAAGAAAGTTTGTGTTCAATCAAAATTCAGTTTTTTATTGGAACTACTCAAAAAGGTACATAAAATTTTGTGAGAAAATTCTTTTTTCATGCACCTACATTCCTTTGACTCAAAGAAGATTACTAATTAGTAAAAATTTTCAAAGTACAACGATTTAAGGGGTGCCTGGGTGGCTCAGTCGGTTAAGCCTCCGACTTCGGCTCAGGTCATGATCTCACAGCTTGTGGGTTCTTGCCCTACGTTGGGCTTTGTGCTGACAGCTCAGAACCTGGAGGCTGCTTGGAATTCTGTGTCTCCCTCTCTCTCTGCCCCTCCCCCACTCATACTCTATCTGTCTCTCAAAAATAAACATTAAGAAAAATTTTTATTTAAATACAGTGATTTATAAAGTCAGTTCTGGAAGACACAATATCATAGTTACATTATTATAATGCGATAATTGCAACCCAGCTGGCAAACGAGAATCATCTACCTGTTGTGGGGAAACAAGTCAAATCTCTTAACCCAGTCTTGGAAGAAAGTTCTTCCTTATAAGGCAGTCAAATGTTGGGGTTGTGGGAAAGGCATTCCGGGCCAACACAGTCACAGATGCTTGAATCTGGCGGGGGGAACACAATGTGTCACATGACTGGACAATTGAGTTTTCTCTAGGCATATGCACCCTAAAAGAAAAAGAAAAATCATGTGGAAGCCTTGGGATCTGATCTGTCTTGATGTTTTGTTGAGTTTTATCAAAGTACCTTTTATTTCCTATATTTAAAAGTATTTCAGAACATCAGAAATGAAAGCAGAATTTTAAAGGTGGACTGACTTTTCATGCCATTACTTATTCCTTTAAAACTATTTCAAAAACATTATTTGATAATTATAAACTTAATTATATACATATATGGAGGGATATTCACTTGTGTGTCAGCATTCTGATATTTGTATAGACAGAATAACTGGCAATTGGCTGAAATTTTTATTTTTTAATTAGATATTTTAGATTTATGCAATACTGTCCTCCATATCATTTTAATGTAAATGCCTTCTTATAACTTTTCACATACTTGGAGATTCTACAAGTAAAAAGCACATTCAGATACAAACTGAATTTGAATATAAAGTATACCTTAACTAATTTCTTGACCTAATGATTCAATCGCCCTAAGTTACTCGGAATAAGACTCTATTTAAAGATCATTATACAATCTAAATAATTTATTTAGATGTATTTATTTAAAGATAATTATAAAATCTATTTAAAGATAATTATAAAGTCCAAATAATTTAATGTGTGAAGCCTGTATGACTTGGTCAATTTCTGCTGAGTAGCAATTATAATAATTAAAAATATATATTTGTTAACGTCAGTGGTCTAGATAAATTCTAATTTCCCCTTCTGTGTTTAGATTTAGCCGGTGGCCATTGTTTATAGAGTTTGATGGTTTCTCATCGTTATCCTAATTGTGAAAGCAGTAGAGTATGCAAATTATCAGAAAAAAATCTCCTACTGATAAACTATGCAAATGAAACATTAGGTGAGTGGATATATTCTTCTGTGTCATTAATCAGTTGATTAAGCTCTCCTAAAATGCAAATGACATGGCTGACCCTACCTCTCAAGCCTCCAAAGAATCCTTTATGTTGCCAATAATGCAGCCAAGACAATAAATGCAAATTCCCCGTGTTTCCTTTTAAAAGCCTGGAGGCGTTTAGTTATCCTTGTGAAGGCCCAGTGCTATAGCCTATCTATAATACTATTTATAATAATAGCATTAGAATCCCAAGCAAAACTCAGGGTGAGTGAGCTGCTCAGTATGCAGTGCGACAGTAGATGAGTTTTCCAGACAACAGTTCTGAGGAAGAAAACCTGTAGGAAAAGAAAAGGAAGGATTTCAAGCATTGTTTGTTTTCTTTTTTAACTTGGCTTTTCTACACTCCTTCTTCTAAGATGCCATTTGTACATACAAATCACTTCAGTTTATTTTTAAAACCCACACAGAGAGATATTGTTTTGTTGTGGTTACATCCTAGTCAGTAGAGACCCAAAGCCTCCCATCGTGAGAGGAAATGAAGCCTGGCTGGGTCTTTAAAAGGCCTCCGTGTACATGTGGCTCCTTTCATCTCAGGCTTGTAATTGCTGTGATTCAGCCCCGAGCTTATTTCCAAAGGTAGCCTACTGAGAAAATTCTCAGTATCCAACCCAAGATACATTAAAGAACGTTGGTCCCACAAATGAAGCAAAGGTTACATTTATGTTAACAAGCAAAAGGACAAAGTCACTCTCCTCCCTCGTCCGAAGCTCCTTCAGCTGTAACCAATAAGCTGCCTTTCTGAAGTCATCCTGCTTCTAGGAGAACCAAGGCACTTGGATAAAACACAATAAAATATCAAGACAAATCAGATCCGAAGGCTTCCGAGTGAATTTTTTTTCAAGGTGCATAGACCTGGAGAATGTTGAGTTGTCCAGGCATGGGGTAGATTATGTTCTCTCGGTAGTTCCTGTTTCTCTATGTTCTCTTGGTAGTGCCTGTGTTGGCCCAGAATGTCCTTCCCATAATCCTAACACCTGCCTGCTAAGGAAATGCTTTTCTTCAAAAACTTTGCTAAGAGTATCCTCAGATTTGATTCCCTTCTCCAAAGGATAGAGGATCATCTTCCTTCTTACCACCTCTGTAGCAAGCAATTGTGATGGTATGTTACCGTTTAGCAACCTGGCCTCCAGATTAGATTAGACCGTAAAGCCCCTGAGGCGGCGGCCTTCTCATCCTGTTTGCACCCTGTGTGCACGGCACATGGTAGACCCGACTAGATATTTCATGACGTGAGGAAGCATGGTCTGACCATGGGTCCAGATTTAGATTCCGAAAACTGGCCCACGCCCATGCTGATTCTAATCTTTTGATGATGATACATTTTCTGACAATACTGTCAGGTGAATACAAACTTGTGGACCCTGAATGGGGGCATTTAACCACTTCAGAACTGCAAATGCTCCTCAGAGAGAGAAAAGGAAACGAACAGCTAAAGAAAGCGAACAGAAACAGGAGGCAATAATATTGCCGGACAAAAACAAGTAATCGAAAAGGTTCATTTTTAGAATACTTGACAAGGCTAGCAGGTTCCCCCACTTTCCTTTATTCCTTTCTTGTGTACTGCACCTGCAGACTACCTAGAAAACAAAGTTTTGGGTTATTTGGGAGAGATTATTCCATCCTTCCTTGTAGAAATATATTTTACGCACCTATGTGGTATATTGCTACTCTCGTACCGTGGTCTCTCTAATGCCTGTAATTGCCTGTAATTAAACATATTTAACAACCAGAAATAAAAATATAATATAGAGTCAATTGTTAAATCAAGATAAATTTTAAGGGTGCCTGGATGGCTCAGTCAGTTAAGCATCTGACTCTTGATTTTGGCTCAGGTCACGATCTCACTGTCTCAGAGAAGGAGCTCCACATCAGGCTCTGTGCTCACAGTATGGAACCTGCTTGGGATTCTGTCTCTCCTCTCTTCTCTCTCCTCTCTCTCTGACCCTCCCCAGTTTGGGCGTTCTCTCTCAAAATAAATAAAAATTCTTTAAACATTTTTAATCTTTCTTATTTTCTAAATAAACCAAGATACAGATAACATAGAATTGCTTACAAAGTGATATGAGTCATTGTGCCCGTAGATCACCAAATCGTTCTAATAATTTAAAGTCATTTGTTGAATTTTAGGAATTATTGGTGTGCTCTTTTGCTTGATGTTACTGTTACTGGTTCAAAGATGCCCCTATCTGAACTGCACAACTGCACAATGGAGAAGGTTTCTCCCCATTAAATTAGTAGTATTAGATGCCTGCTGGTACTTAATTGCTGCCTGCGAGAGGCTGGGCACTGAGCCTACATCCAGACACCTGACCCAACCAGCATCACTGTTATCCCCACCATCTGCCCTGTTATGTGCCTTGTCGCCCTCATCAACTTTGGGCCACTCCAGAGCAGGATATGAGTGACATGGATGTTTCTGTCATTGGCCATCTCAGTCCACTCTGCAGCTGCTGAGAGTGACCCTCACCTGCAGGCACTGAACACCTGGGCTCAATATCCTAAATCATTTACCATCTGGTATGGAAGGCCTGTGTTTCAATAATTGAATGGCCAGTATGTTTTCGGCAGTGCTTACCAGCTAACTGTCGGCCTGCCTAGAATGTTCTGAGCTCTATAGGTAATTAAATGATGAGAGTCTAATTTTCTCAAATTAGCCAAGTAATCATCTAGAGCCTGCATAATAATTTCTAGAAACTTGGCTTTGACACTTGTGAACACGAAATGGGAAGTTGAAAGACAATCACATACACTGTCTAATTTCCATGAATCAAATAAAAATGAGTACTTAGTACAACTCACGAACTTATTTCATTTAATCTTTATATCATCTCTGTTTCGAGATATTATTATGATCATTTTAATTTTTTTTTTCAACGTTTTTTGTTTATTTTTGGGACAGAGAGAGACAGAGCATGAACGGGGGAGGGGCAGAGAGAGAGGGAGACACAGAATCGGAAACAGGCTCCAGGCTCCGAGCCATCAGCCCAGAGCCTGACGCGGGGCTCGAACTCACGGACCGCGAGATCGTGACCTGGCTGAAGTCGGATGCTTAACCGACTGCGCCACCCAGGCGCCCCTATTATGATCATTTTATAGGCGGGAAAGTTGAAGCACAGAAAAGTTGCCCACGGACCCGTTCTCTGGAGTTGGAAAAGACAGAATTAAAACCCTCATGATGTGTCTTCAGATGTGCTTTAAACCACTGTGCTCTACTGTCTTCCTAGTAAGTAAAGCCATTTTATGTAAATCATCAGCTATGTGTGGTGAAATGCATAGAACTCTGGTTTGAATTCTGGTTTTGGCACTTACTGGTTGAACCTTTAGCAAAGTTATTTTATCACTGTAAACTTCAATATTCTCACCTCTAAACTGAAAAGCATAAAACCTTCCTTGAAATAGTTATAAGAGGGGCTCCTGGGTGGCTCAGTCGGTTAAGCGGCCGACTTCAGCTCAGGTCATGATCTCGTGGTCCGTGAGTTCAAGCCCCGCATCAGGCTCTGTGCTGACAGCTCAGAGCCTGGAGCCTGTTTCGGATTCTGTATCTCCTTCTCTCTGACCCTCCCCCGTTCATGCTCTGTCTCTCTCTGTCTCAAAAATAAATAAACGTTAAAAAAAATTAAAAAAAAAAAGAAATAGTTATAAGAATTAAATAATATAACAAATAACATAATTTATTGTACCTAGAATATAATAAGCCTGTGATGAATATCAGTTCTGCGCTCTACATACCATGCCTCTCAGCCCTGTGAAGGCAATGGCTGTATCTGGTTCATTGTCACAATTATAGTGATAATCATTCTTTACTACATATGCAAACTTCATAAGGTGGCAGGTAGTGTTCTTAATCTTTCACTTACATTGATTCATTTAATCTCAATTGCCTCCAATATCCATGAGATGTTGTTATTATTATCATCATCCCCATTATAAAGGTGAGGAAATGGGAGTAAGAAAATTAGGAAACTCGCTCCAAGTCACCCACAGAGAGTGAGTGGTAGGGCCTGGATTTTCCCACAGACAGCCTGGCTCCAGAGTCTGTGCTCTTAGCCACTATGTTCATTCTTAGCATTTACTAGGGTTTCAATAAATATTTGTAGAAAGAATGTATAATTCCTGAAGTTGCACAATTATTATTTCTCTTGTTAGCTTTAAGCCTTCCAATCCCTAAGTAACATGAATCTTACTGGTAGACTGCTATGATTTTTTGACTTGAAGTCATGAATTTGTTTATTGGTCCCATAAGGATAACAGATTTTGATAGAAGAAGAGAGAGAAAATTATAAACAACAACAAATATGACCAAAAGAGACCCATTTAAGAAGCTATATTAAAACATGAGACTCTAAATTTGGGTTCCAAATTTTGAGCAAATGGGTAAAATAAGATACAGATCAGAAAGTAATTCAATTGTCATTTATATTTTGGTCTGGATGATTTCAAGAATGAATCAAATTATTGTAAATAATTTTGAAAATCTTATGTGCATTTTACAAGAGGAAAATCTTTGATAAAAAAATATTTTTGATTACTTCACCTAGGTTGTCCTTCAATGTACTGGCAGTTTAGAATTCGTTCATATATCACTGTCCAAGTAAGCTGAGAACTATTAGACATAAATACTAATAAACCTAGTTCTTTCTAAATATAAAAACCCATTGTTTAGTAAGGTTATTTAACCTCTGTTACTGCTTTTGAGGGTTTACACAAAAACTGTAAGTCCAAAACAAACTTCTAAATATCTTCAATGATTTTTAAGGGATATAGCTTCTCTGATTAGATTTATTTTCTCTCCTTAATTGATATTAGTGAAATCATTCCATGCATTGAATTTGCTACTAAATTTTCTCACATTTACTGTGTTGAAAAACCATAAATCTGACAAATGAGAAAAGATTTCATATTATCCCTTATGGTGGTAAGAATCCTTTCAGACCTGAGAGGTTTTCTAGTTGGCCAAATATAATTTCTGAAGCTAAGAGTCATCTCAAGGCCATTTCAACCTGATGCTGCAGTATTGAGTATTCCACATGTGTCCAAATGTCAGACCATCCAAAACGTGTTCTGTGGAAAAGGAAATCTGAAGACTAAGCCTTAACATACTAATAACCTAGAAGTTTGGCACACATCAGTTTTTGAAGCAAAAGTTCTTCCAGAGAGATGTAGGCAGTGCTCATTTCTTTAGGTCCAGTTTTTTTTTGTTTGTTTGTTTCTTTTGTTTAACATTTGTTCATTATTGAGAGACAGAGACAGACAGAGCATGAGCATGGGATGGGCAAAGAGAGGAGGAGACACAAAATCCGAAGCAGGCTCCAGGCTCTGATCTGTCAGCACAGAGCCTGACATGGGGCTTGAACTCACAAACCGTGAGATCATGACCTGAGCCAAAGTCAGACGCTTTACCGACTGAGCCACCCAGGTGCCCATAGGTCCAGTTTTGAATTCTTGGGTGAAAACTAACCATTTGGACTTGTTTGGGAATTAAATGAGAAACCAAGTACAACCCATTTTGAGCTTTAGCAATGCTTTCAAGTAGAAAATTCAGAAGTCTTTTATTTTATGTTTATTTATTTTTGAGAGAGAGAATGAGAGAGAGAGAGAGAGCAGGGGAGGGGCAGAGAGAAGAGAGAGACACAGAACCCAAAATAGGCTCCAGGCTCTGAGCTGTCAGCACAGAGCCTGACGTGGGGTTTGAACCCATGAACTGAACCATGAGATCATGACCTGAGCTGAAGTCAGACGCGTAACCGACTGAGCCACCCAGGTGTCCCCAGAAGTCATTTAGAAAAACAAACTATATACTGGTATGATCAGGGGTTCTGGAGTCAGGCTAACCCAGATAAGTCTTGCCTCTATCTTTATTGAATCTCCTTTTAAATATCCTCACCTTTAATGGACTGTTGTAAAACTTAAATGAAGTAACACCTGTAAAGTGCTGAATACAGTGCCTGGCCAAAAAAAAAATCTCCACCAAACCTCCCATCTGCCAGCTGTTTGACATTGTGCAATTCACATACTTCTCTATGCCTCAGTTTCAATTCTTATGTAAAAATAGGAAATATAATACAAATTTTAAGGGTTTGTTATAAGAATTGGAAACGTGAAATTTCTGACATTCATAAGGTACTTAATAAATGGTCATTATGCTTGGCATAAAGTAAGTCTCAATTCTGCAACATATATTGTGTATGTATATAGTTATGTGTAAATCTTACTCTACTATTTTTTTAAGTTTATTTATTTTGAGAGAGAGAGAGAGTGAGCATGAGCAGGGGTGGGGCAGAGAAAGAGAGGGAGAGGGAGGATCCCAAGCAGGCTCCCCACTGCCATCACAGAGCCCCACTGGGGACTGAAGTCAGGAAGCCAGGAGATTGTGACCTGAGCTGAGATCAAGACTCAGATGCTCAACTGACTGAGCCACCAGGTGCCCCTACTGTATTGTTTTTAAAAGGCTAAAACGCAGCAGGGAGAAAAGAACTTGTACCTCTGCGATGTTGATGTGCACTTGAATGAGGAAAATAGTTAAATAAATCCTGTTATCTTAGCTTAAATTTGTTCAGATACAGTCCAACTATAGACCTAGGCTAGGAGCTGTTTTTGAAGGTCGGACATCCAAATGATTTCTTTAAAAGTATCTTCAAATCTCCACATTATAGAAAAAGGCACAAACTCCTCCTTTTGGGTTCTGAGTTAGTCAAGCGGAATACTTTATAATTTGAAAAGTAATTTTCCAGGGCACCTGGGTGGCTCAGTCGGTTAAGTGGCTGACTTTGGCTCAGGTCATGATCTCACGGTCCATGAGTTCGAGCCCCGTGTTGGGCTCTGGGCTGACAGCTCAGAACCTGGAGCCTGTTTCAGATTCTGTGCCTCCCTCTCTCTGACCCTCCCCAATTCATGCTCTGTCTCTGTCTCAAAAACAAATAAACATTAAAAAAAAAAAGAAAAAAAGAAAAGTAATTTTCCTATCTGTGTATTCTGGATGTTCCTTTTGATCCTTTTGAATTCCTTCCTTAATTTTTGTCCCTTTGAGCTATGGCCTGTATTGAAATGATTCATGATTTTTTTTCCCAATAAGGAAGGACTTCTTAAAGTCTTTCTTGGCTTTCCTTGGCTTTACTCCTGCTCAACACAATACTGTTTAGCAAGGAGCACCACCTAAGCATGAGAAACCATCTTTTAAAAGCTTGCTATTTTGTTAACTACTGTAGAAAAATACTAAAAATTTGGCTTATAAAAACAAAAGTGTTATCTATGTTCTTCCCACACTTAAGCAAATAAAACATATGTAAACTGCAAGCTGATGTCGTTTCATTGTCAGTCCCTATGTAGACACAAGATGGCTACACGGATACAGATCCGTCACCTTCATCTCAGAAGAGTGATGCCAATGTACAAAGTCCCCAGATCCAGTTGGATTGGGGCTTCATTGATGGGTTTGAGTCACTTGCTCATCCCTGAACTCATCCCAGAGGGATGGCCTTTGTTGATTGGTTCTTGTGCATCCTATTGTCTTTCTAGTTCACGCCAAGTAAAAGCCCAACTTACTGCAAATGACCCAAGGGGCACCACACTCTGGTCTCCCCATTATGTCTCTGCGCTCACCTCCTATCTCTAGCTCTGCTCTGCTCCAGCCAGTCTGGCCCTGCCACTGCTTCTCCAAAATCACAGGCCAGCTACTAGTGTCCCTAGGCCCAGATCATTCTTCCCTCAGATAGGCATGAGGCTCACTCCTTCTCCTCAAATTCCCTTCATTAAAACATTCCCTGGCCAGCCTAGCTCTGTCCTATCTGCCCCATAAACTCCCATTCCTTCTTCCCTGCTGGAATTTTCTCCATAGCCTTTATCACCACCTGAAACACCTATGTTATTTGTGATGTTTATTGTTGTTCCCATCACTGGAACGTAAGGGCCATGAGGTCAGGGGCATCAGATGTTTTGTTTCATGAGTCTATATCCCCAGCACCAGAATAGCATTGAGCACATATGGATGCTAAGGAAATATCCACTGAATGAATGGATAATGTTCCACTTCTTTCATTCATGCCCCAGGCCTTAGTGTGGGAAACGTCCCCTGGCATTGCATGCCCTAGGAAAGTGAGGCACTCCTATCCTGTACTTCATCAGCACTTTCTCCATCACTCTGGTCTCTACAACATAGATGCTGTTACCCTCCCTCACTTGTATTTCCCTAATGCCTAGCACAGAAGACATGCTCAATAGATACATAAAGTTGAATGAATAAAGAATGTTCTGAGTATGGCATTAACTGTGAATGCGCAGAAAAATTTCAGGAACTCTTATACCATACCAAATTGTCAGTTATCCCAGAGAGAATAGTAAATTCACATGAAAGTAAATTTTGTCAGTGTACTGTTTTGGCTACTGTATCATCCCACTTACGAGAAGTTAAGAATATGCCCTGATGAACCTATTCTAAATCAAACCAAAGACTTAAACTTTTTCTAGCCAACCATGTTTTCTATTTTTCCTTAAACGCCCTTGCCCCAACGCGCGCACGTGCACACACACACACACACACACACCCCGAGACAGTGTATCATCTAATACAGCATATTACAGCAATATATTCATTAACACGAACATAGTAAGAGGAACTATTAAACTTCTAAGTCTCTGTGGCTTTCACGTAGTGTTCCGAGGAGTGGAATAAGAGGCAGGAGTCTGATCTAACACAAGGGGGAGTGGGAGGGAAGAGGGAAAGGCCCAGAGGTGATGCAGCTATGTAGACTCCCACTTTGGCCGATTAAACCAGGCAGGCCTCCAGCATGACTCACATTGAAGCCCCCTCAGAAGACTTGGCTAACATTACTTCCTGCCCCAGTCAGACTTGGCTCAAGAACTGGAACAGGCCAAAACCTGCTAAAAAGCCCATTAGTAGATTCAACAGTCAGGAACTGGGGGAATGGGAAGCGGAAATAAGGCAAGAACTGAAACTTTCTGTTAAAACAATATTAATTCCCCATTAATGTCATCTTTTATCAACAGAGCTCACATAGAAGGCTTGTGAAAGGTCTGAAATTCTAAAAAGGATTTTTTTTTTGTGCTGGACACTCTTCCAGACCCAATATAAGGTCCAGAATAATGTTAAGTTTCTCACAATTATAAATCTGAAAGTGTCAGAACATCAAAACTTCCCCAAAAATAGAGTCCAAAATAATCTGACACAATTATTCTAGTCCACCAAGACTATATGTGAGTAGTCTGAAGATATCTTGTTTGGATATTGGACTACATTTTTAGAGAAAAAAATACATTTATAAATGTCAAATGAATTGAGACAGAAGACAGTTACTTATGGAATTGCACAGAGACATAAATGTAGGTAGTTCAGAAAGTCAGCTTCCAATACTGTTTTTAAGACCTTCTAGGTAAACACTGACTTTAAAAATCACAGTGCTACATCTCTTGGGTATTGTGGAACTTCTTGATTTTCTTGGATGATAATAATATTACAATACTGATACTATACATCAAAGAAGACATTCTGAGATACTGAAGATAACTCATTTAATCCTCATGACAGCTCTGTGATGAAGGCATGTTAACATTATCCCCATGTATACAGCTGAGCAAACAGAGGCACAGGGAATTTAAGTAGTTGCCCTCACACAGCAAGCAACCTAAAGAGCCAGGATTTAAACCCACACTGCCTGGCTTCTAAGATCACGACATCAACCATCTCACTGTGCATCTTCTGTGTGAATAACAGCCATTTTAGTAATCGCTGAATCCTTCTAGTCTATGGATTAAGAGATTCTCAAATTGGAAACCAACGATGCTGCTTAGGCTTTCAAGGTATATCCTCCACCCTTTAAAAGGAGCTAAATCTCAGTAAGTTACTGCCTCCCAGAAGCATGTTGGGTCGTCTATATGTCCTTCTCAAATTCCCATTCTGTGATAATGAGCTACTTTTTGGCTGTTCTTGGCCTTGGCTCTTATTCATACTTCACACTATTACATTTGTTCTAGTTGGCTCTTGGATCTTCCTATCATATCAGAAAAAATGACTTTGCTTCACACTTCTACATGACTTATCTCCCAGAATAGGATAAGGATCTGCTTTTCTCTGTCCTGCAGCTGGGATAAAACAATCTGGAGGCCTAGAATCAAACTGAACATTAACAATTCCATAAACAAATACACAATATGCTAGAGTGTCTTATAGACATATTTTCCCCCATGGGCCATGACCAAGATCATTTATCTTTAGGAACATTCCAAATGAAGATTTTATAACAATTTCTCAAAATGACTAAATTCATCCTTAGGCTTCTCTCAAATCTTCTAAAAAAGTTACAATTCTGTACCTGGTGTTTGCAATATACAACGTGGCAAAAGCTATCCTTTGGCTATATAAGCTTTGTTGAACTGGAGACTAGAGATTTATCCAGATGCTACTGTCCTACATCATTCTAAACCAGTCAGTGGATTGTTGGGGAGATTAAGTAGCCACTGTTGTCAGCTTTCTTTATGTCCCAGCTATGAGTTTATGAGTAGCAGTACGAAGAGTTTCAGTAAGGGAGGGTGTATGTCTCACTCACTGGCCTCTATCCAGACTTAGTTGAAACTTAAAAGACAACTATGATTTTGATTTTGGAATTAACTCAACAAATATCTGTTAAATATAAATTGTAGGCTAAGTAGTATGATAGACTGTGGAGATATAAGAACTAAAAATAATAAATACTAGTAGTGGCTACTAATAAATATAGTAATGGTTAAGCTCTGTGCTAAGTACTAAAAATTTATTTATTTCATTTGATCCTCATAGCGTTATGATAATTTTATTGTGATGATCCTATTACCTCATTCTATAATGAGGAAACTGAGGCACAGGAAAGTAACTTGTCCAAAGTCACACAGCCAATAAGTGAAGGAGCTGTCTGGCTTCTAACTTCAGTCTGAATCCAGGGTCCTCACTTTGACTACTCTATATACACAGACGTTTATAGAATAGAGACCAAACAGATGTGCAAATAAACAATGTTAACACTGTTCCTGCTTTCCTTGGCCCATGAATTTAAAAATCCTTCTCTGGTAGACACTCATAGCTCTAGCGGTGTGCATGGGGCTAGAGGGCTCTCCTGCACAATGTCCAGAGCTCAGTCAAGCTAGTGTGGTAGCTCCATGCTAAGCAGTATTTTAGACATTGCTCCCAGGTTGTTAAAAGGCAGCAGAACCAATAGGAGTGTCTTATCCATGACTATGTGACCTTGAGTTTTTGTTATAACTTGTGTTGGCTGAGGTCACAGAGTGAAAGAAACAATGGCTGTTGTTTGTTGTTTACCTACCACTGCAGGTGCTACAGCATATTGTCACATAGTATTTCCCCTCCCACCAGTGTTGTACCATTGGAGCTTCACACTGGAGTGTCACCTAAGAGACTGGTGGCTATGGACTACCGGGCAATTCTGTCCTTCATTGGTAATGTTTTTATTTCTTTTCAGTTATTGGGGCTGTTGGCTAGTGAGTTAAAGCTTAGAATTATGGCCAGATAATAAAGAACCTTGCAGGCCAGGCTAAAAAGTTTAGAATCTATATTGTATATCATTTTTTTCCAAATGCTTGACACCCTAACATCGTTTCTTCCTCAGGTCTAGCCACAAATATACTAACATTTGGTAAAGTCTCTCTCCCTGACCAAACTTGAGTCAGATTCCTGAGTCTCCTTTGATTAGGTCCCAATCTTGGGTTCTCTCCTTGGCCTCCTTAGACCAGTCTGAGCAAGAATCCTACTGGGTCAGTTTAATGATATCTTATCACTCCAGCCTACCTTCAGCAAGAATTCTGTACTGTCAGATTACAGAATCTCCTTAGCTTTGGTATTTCCTCTTAGTAATTCCATCCACTGCCCCCCACCCTGTACTTTGGTTATAAATCTCCACTTTTCTCTTTTGTATTCAGAGTTAAACCCAATCTCTCTTCCCTAATGCAAAACTCCCATTATGGTAGCTTCTGTTGAAAACAATCATTTCCTACCATCTTTAACAAGTATCATGAAAAAATTTTCTTGAACACTCTTTAATGCTTTCCTTCTGTTTCATTAAAAAATACATATCTTTTGGAATCAACTGCTTTTTGTGAGTTTCTGATTAATCACAACAGATGTGCCATGTGTTTCTGCAGAATTTTAAACTTCATATCATTACCTTTTCAAGTGTTCACAGAACCCAAACGATCCTGATTTTTAAAAATACAGAATTGTATCTAGTAAAGCTGCTTAGAATGTTTTTATAAATATATGCTCTGAACTCTGTCAAGTCCCAGAATTAAGCTCATAATTAAAGTCATAAATTTAGTTAAGTCCCAGACTTTAAACTCTTAATGATTTTCAGTTGTCTTTGATAGAGAAATAATACTGGACAGTATAGAAAAAAATTGGTCTGTAAGTAAAGTCCAAGTCAAGTAAAAGAGGTGAGCATCTTTAATTTGAAAAAGACACAATAAATAAATGACCAATAACCCTAGGGCTCAGATCAACTTATAAACTTACTATTTTTCCTAAACAGAAAGTAGTTTAAAAATCTTTTTAATTGAAGAATTTTTCACATAATAAGGATATTGTTTTGAAAACTACATTTCAAACCAGAAAGGGAGACTTACTACAATTATATCAAAAATACTATTTCCTTTTACTAGAATGGATTTTCACATTTTCTCACTTCCTGAAAATACACGTTGGTAACTAATAACTGGATGGACCACGCCCAGAAAATGAAGAAGACCCGCTGAATTGTTAACATTCCACTTTCCTGCCTTAATCTCCTTAATCTGATGGTTAGGTTCACTCTTACAAGGGTCCTAAACCACATTAAAATTTCTACCCGGGGGGCATTTCTAACTACTAATGAGATAAACAGGATGTGTTGGCTATAATTCTAAAAGGCTTGCATCTCAACTAGCACCTCTGGCAGTTACCTACCAAACTATTTTTAGACTTCAGGATCTTCCTCCTGCTTTTTCTTCAAGAGCTTCAAGCATAGAAGCAGACTCATTCTATATAAATTCTACGTAAAACCTACTTTGAATGCTGGCATAAGGTTGACAGACCCCTCTTGCAAGGATATTATTTTATGGGTGATTCTAACTTTCACTATAGGGAGCTATGAGTAGACTTTCTCCAGGTAGGTAGAGGATGAAGAAGAAAAATTCCAAAAGATTTTGGTGTGTAAGTTCTGAAACTATGATGTAATTTCCTATAATGAAAAAAATTAAGCATTAAATATAAAGAATAATAAATAACCACCCATGTATTCACAACTGAAATTTATCAGAGTTGGCATTTTTGCCTTAATATTTAAAAATATTTTTTTAAATAAAGTATTTCAGATTGTTGAAGCTTACAGTGTACCCTTTCTAAGTTTACTTTCTTTCTATCCCAAATGTAACCACTATCTTAAAGTTGTAGCTTTCTATGCCCATAAATATTTTATACTTTCATCACAAATAATATATTCATTAACAATATGTTGTTGTATCTTTTGTATGGTTTTAAAAATTCTTGGGTGCCTGGGTAACTCAGTCAGTTAAGTGCCCAACTTTGGCTCAGGTCATGATCTCACAGTTCGTGGGTTCGAACCCCACATCGGGCTCTGTGCTGACAGCTCAGAGCCTGGAGCCTGCTTTGGATTCTGTGTCTCCATCTCTGCCAATCCCTGCTCTCTCTATCTTGCTCTCTCAAAAAATAACCATTAAAAAAATTAAAAATTCTTTTCTGCAATATAATTTTTGTATACTTAAGATTATATGGCATATATACAATTTGGTTGGTATGTGTTTTTTTTAACATTTATTTATTTATTTTTGAGAGAGAGAGAGAGAGAGAGAGAGAGAGTAAGCACAAGCAGTGGAGGGGCAGAGAGAGAGAGAGAGAGAGAGAGAAAGAGGAAGACACAGGATCCAAAGCAGGCTCCAGGCTCCAAGATGTCAGCACAGAGCCTGATGTGGGGCTCAAACCCACGAACCGTGAAGTCATGACCTGAGCTGAAGTCAGACGCTCAACCGACTGAACCACCCAGGTGCCCCTGGTTGGTATGTTTTTTAAGGTTCCATATTGTTTTTTACCCATTTTCTCCTGCTGATGGACATTTAAGTAGTTTCCAACTTTTTCCTATTATCATAATTCAACTTTGATGCTTTCACAATGAACGCAAACAATTTCAGAGAACATCAACATCAAACATGGCCATTCTGTGGTGGTGATGGATCAGAACAAAAACTAGCAATGATTACTTTGTGACCATGCCTGAATATATACAAAGACATGAATGCTGTTCAACAAAAATGACCAAACATCCCTCTCTAGCTAATATGACGGACAGCTTCTTCTTTACCAATTATGGCTTTAGATTCATTCTAGACGTCTCTCCTTCTAAATTAGATTTAATGCAATACTTGATTATCCCCTTATCCCACTCCTGTACAATTCAGAGCAAAGCCACACTTTGTAAGCCTTCTCTCGAACCACCTCACACAAGGTTAAATCCATAAGTTCTTTCTAGCCCCTCTCACTTGGGTGCCTTCCACTTCTCCATAGTGAGCATCACCCTTCATGCAACAAGAAATCCAAATTGTTCAAATTTAGGTATGGTCCTCGTGGCCTGTGGCTGGAAAGCAAGGACACTAATGAGCCTGAACATCTTTTCACACCTACGTTGGTCAGAATAACCATCAGAGGTGCGAGTTTATTTTGTCTCTAAGATAATTAGAGGGGCCAAAGCTGTCTATAGTCTCCTTTTGTTTTTTTTCTGCATTGTCTGTTTGTGCCCTTTGACCATTTTTTTTATTGCATTGTTTTTTTTTTTTTCATTTTGTTATATATTTATAGTCTTTCACATTTTTTAGATATAAAAACTTCACAGGTTGTACTGAAAATTTATGTTTTCATTTAGTCATCCTTATTGATTTTTTTAATGGTGTGTGATCTTTGTGACCCAAAAAATTCTTCCTTATATAAAGGTCAAGAATATATCCTATTTTCCTTCTATTTCTAATATTGAAGTTCCGCTTTTTTAAAGTTTGACTATTAATCTCCGAGAATTTATTTTGTGTATGGTGAGTGGTATTAATATGGTTTTATTTTTCCCAGAGTAACAAACTATTCTGATAAAATATATTGGATGGTCTTTCCTTTCCCCATCCCTATACCTAACATTTACCAAGCTTCTAAAGATGTGCGAATCTGATTCTTGATTCTATCCTGTCCTAATGTTTAGTCTATTAATATACATTGATATACACTGTTTTCATCACCACTATGCCCTAGTCTTTTCCTTCAAAATACCTATAATTTGTAATTAAATGTATTTTTTTGTGATGTCTAACTTTCTCAGAAGTCTATGTGTTCCACATGGTAGACTCAGCATTCAGCACCATGCCTAACACACAATAGAGACTCAATATATACTTGTTGAATGTATGAATAAATGAGTGGAAGAATAAATTAATGTTAGAATAGAGTCATAGTAATAAGTCAAATGATCTGACCTTTAGATCTCTGTGGCCTTCTGCGTGTCCAGTTCTCAACTCTTCTACTTTGGGCAGATTATTGGGGTTCAGTAAATGTCTTCTCAATTTATTGCTTCCTGTTCTTGCTGTTGCTCAGAAAGAAGAGTTCCCAGCTAGTTCTTATTGTTTCATTTTTATTTCATCCCTGTGTTTTATCAAACAGAGATACTTAAATTTTCATGCAGGTGAAGATTTTATTTTCTCTTTCATACTCTTCAAAGCTTCCCCCAATATTTGCAACAACTTTTTCCTTTATTATTATTATTTTTTTAATTTTTGAGAGAGAGAGAGAGCACACTGTGAGTGGGGGAGGGGCAGAAAGAGAAAGACAATCTTAAGCAGTGTGGAGCCTGATGCGGGGCTTGATTCCAAGACTGTGAGATCATGACCTGAGCCAAAATCAAGAGTCGGATGCTCAACCTATTGAGCCACCCAGGCACCCCTTCCTTTATTTCATAATAACAACCTTAATACTAAATGCTCATATAGTAAGTACTATGGGCCAGGGTCTACTCTATATATACTGTAAATATATCAGCTCATCTAATCTTCACAAATATCCCACGGGCATGTGCTCTTATCATAGCTGTCTATAGATGAAGGAACTAAGGCACAGAGAATTTCTTGCCTAAGGTAATTCAACTAAAGCATGCTTAAAACAGGATGTGAACCCAGGCAGTTTAGGTTTGGGGGAAGGAGAGAATTTAAAGTCTATATTTATAGCTTATTTTATGTAGACATTACTGATTCTATATTTTGAAATGTATGTCTAATCATATTACTTTCATAAAGTAATTTATTAATTATGTAAGGGGGATATTCAGGGATGGGTCTTGCTTCATTCCTAGAAACTGTGGAGCCGGCCTCTTTAAGCCTGCACAGTTATATGGCTTAAAATCCTAAAGAAAGACCCGCCCTCTTTCAGAATCTCTATGTTAAAAAGTATCACACATACATATGCACAGATACACATTACATTTTCTTCTCTGAATTACCTATCTCCTCTGGAGTCAGATGTTCTCTAGTGTTAGACTGGCAAGCTTCTTTTTAGCTGGCAGGTGAAATCAAGAGAAGAGTCAGAACCACCACTAACCCCTCTAGCTAACTTGCCCTCCCCCTGCATAGCTTTTCATCTCTTTTAAAAGCCATCTGTTTAGCCTGCTTTTATGGTCTTTGTATGCATTAGAGTTGGGGCTGATGTTCGAAGATTTGGTTGCATTTAATAATTTAGAAGGTTTGGTTGCATTTAATAATTTTGTGTTTTCAAGCATGCAGTCCCTTGATCAATTCATAGCCTTCCCTTTCCTCCCATCACTGCCCCAGAGGTATTGGAGGCTCTATCAGCAAGAGTGAGTTCCCAGTGGTTTGTCCTTTAGAAAGGTTTAAATCTCACATCTATCTTTCAGTCGGGATTCTTCATAATCTCTGGACCACTGATATCCCTGTGCTGTTATGGACTTATTTTCTTCAGTGCATCTTTACTGTAATAAGGTTGAGGAGGGTGGTAAATTAAACGCATGTTCTCTGTCTGCCATCTTGAACTGGCAATCAGAATAGAAATAACTTATGAATTCTTGAGAAAGATTTCAAGTTTCCCTAGATGTGTCACTTGACTTTTACAAGTTTGAAAAAATTAATTTATAAATGAATGCCCTAAACAAAATAGATCAACTGATTATAACTTAACTAGAGGTATGCCAAAGATCACGAATTAGGTAATATTTTGCAGGAAGTTATTGTGACTTCTCATTTGCTTGTAATACATTCTGCCACCTGCTTTCATTTGCTTGTTTCATTTTGGAATGAATTCTCCAGGGTAATGTGACTTTTTTTGCCAGAAAAGATGAAACAAAGAACAAAACATTTTGCTAAAAATATACTAAGATAGTAATATATACTTAAAAAATCTGTCCATAGCATTTAATAGAGCTAGTTTGATCTATCAACCTCAAGGCAAAATATGGGAAATAATTTTTAATAAATTTTTTCTTACTGATTATAGAAGTAGTTCATGTTCATTCTAGAAAATTATGGAACACATACGGGCATAATGAATGAAATAAAAATAAACATATCTCCTAATCCTATCATTAGAATGAAGAATTAGTTTAATCTCTGCTTGGCCTGTGACTTCTCAGACTGTTTAATAATGATACCAAGAAATGTGTCAAACATTTTGCTTACCTGGTCTTCCTAATGATCAGTCAGTTAAGTTACTTTCTTAGCATCATGCAGCAAGCTGCCCTAATGAAGACTTTAGAATTACTTTTCAAAGGCATAAATTAGTCTCTAAAAGATTTGACGAATAATACTTTTTTTTATACATTCTCTCTCAGTCAAAATAGGGATTCTTTAGCCATTCGGTACTGACTCTAAAAGTCAGCAATTCCAAGCCTGGTTTGTCTGTATTTTTCCTTTTTTTGTTTGTGCAAGTAAGATTTGAAAAATGCATGTGGGTTTTGAAACTCCTGCTGCGCCAGCCACGATTTCCCATAAAAGGGGGAACATTTATTTGTGTATATGAAGTCCTGGACAGCAGTGCTTGGTCAGACGTGAGACAGATGTATGTGTGCACAGCTGTTTGTGTTTAAGGACAGAATACAGACATAAATAAGGTTAGATATCCTTGGTTTGATGCTAGAATATTTTCATACACCATATTCAAAGGAATATCTGTCATAACTGAAAACAAGGGGAAATTTATCAGAAACAGAGCACAGACCCTTTCCCCAGAGCCAGGATAAACAAAACCAATATGGGCCTATCAGGCTATGGTCTTGTAAAATAAACTTCATTGTACAAAAGAAAACCACCTTACTTATTCATAAAAATATTGTCAGATATTAAAGTCAGATAGTACTGTCTTCTATGAAATTAAAGAGTAGAGCAAGATTTTTCTGGCTTGTCTGTCAGTATCAAAATTGCCATTGTGTTTAAAGCAAATAACTCTAGAAAAGAATGCTTCGTGAGAGAGTACTGTTGCTGTTTTTGCCAGGAGGCCTCCTTTCCTTAGCCAAACTTTTTCTTTTCTGTGAAAAAGTTATATCGAAACAAAACTGCCGCTTCTATAGTATATTTCAGTGTAAAATGATTCCCAGAAAGATGTTTTTCTCTGCATGATACAAAACGCACAGGATAAAAATGACAAATCTGAGATCTAAGGTCACAGATATTTTTAGAGAGATCTTAGAATTTGTTTTATGGCTATGATAACCCAGAAGTTTGAGGAGTGCCTCAGAAAAAAGGCTAATGGGGAATTTTGCTAATTCTTTTATTTATTTATTTATTTATTTATTTATTTATTTAAATTCTAATTCTTTAGTCCAATCCAGTTAAGAGAAATCATTTATATTACATGCTAACTGGATAAAATAATTTATTGGTAAAGCAAAATTCACCCAAATGAATTTTTCTAATGCATGCTCTAAATAATACTCATTTTCATATTATAACTGCCAAGATTTTCACATCTCAAACCCTCTCCCTTTCCTCTCCCCAGGTCTTCCCTCCAAAAAAATCCCATTAAAAGTTCAGAGCAGGCCTTCAAAGTAACTGCACACTTTGTTTAGAAGGTACCCTTGTTTTGATGAAAATCCTAAAACAATTCCTTTAAAGGGTTTGTTTAAAAGAATCTAAGACACAGAGATATCCATAAGACTGAAATGCTATACTTTATTTACATAAGTTTGGACTTTGAAGAAGTGTTTTGTTTTGTTTTCTTGTCAACCCAATAAATCATATTGAAAATCATGGGTGACTTACAATGTTCAAGACCCAGAGAAGGCAACTTAGTCTGTCCTTTTAACCTCTACTCTGGTAACTTGGCCATTATTAGTTTAAGTCATATGATGAAAATAGAAGACTAAAAAATAGAATTTGCTGTTGCAATCTTTATCTGTGTAATTAAGGAATTCCATACTGTGTCTAAAAGTGGACACTTCCTAAAATGTTATGGGTCTTCAAAAATTGTAAAATCTCTTTGATATGTACATATAGCACTTGTGTAACATAATTTTTAGAAGTACATATTTTGTGTCATCATATGTACAGAGAAATATAACAGGAAAACAATGGAAAGGAACAAAATTATGGAGCAGTGTAAAGTCCTTTTTCCCCCCATAAACTTGAATACATGAAGCAGTGTTACAAAAAAGTTTATACCATAAAATAAAATGTGCTTTTTACTGCCATAGATAAATGATAGCATCATCATTTGGAAGGGGAAAAATTACCCTAAAGACTTATATATTTCCAAGGGGAAGCTTTTAAATTATATTTTGTATGAACTTTCTTTAGAGTGTTCATTTTCTGATTTGATTATTTTATTCTCAATTTATTCTTTCTCAGCGTATCATGTTAGTAATAAAGACTGAAAGCGGCTAGCAGAGATTTGCAAATTTACAAGGTAAAACACTATTTCAAGTCAAAGAAAAAAAACAGCATGCAATCTTTGGTGATGCAAAGGTTTTCTCCTGATTAGTGCCACACCTACTAGCATAACACCTACAACACTGGATGACAATGGCTTGTTTGCTTGTCTGTCCTCACCCCACTTCCTTTGTACTTGAGCCCCATGAAGCAAGATAAGACCATATCTTAAGTCATTCTTTTCTTCCACACACTTGGACAATGTCAGTTTTGCAGGTGAAAGAGCCAGTTCTCCCACATGGAAAATAAGTAAAATATGTCACATTCCATCTGCTAATGTCACCAATCCCAAGTGTTCCATGTGGAGCTTCAACTCCTTAATATCACAGGAGCACCATCACTCCATCCTGCTTCCACAAACATGTGTCATAAATAGACCCTCTTTGGTCCGTGCCCCTATGATCCCATGCCAACACACACACACACACACACACACACACACACCATTTACTCTAAGATTCCTGAATCACCAAGCAGAGTTACTAGATTAAGCTCTGCCTTCTCCCCACTGGGTTTGAGCAGTCTCTCTGAAGCCCACCCATTGGTGTATTTAACTCTAGAGTCTTGTCAGCTGCCTCCTTTCCTGCCATGACCCACCAGTCTTGTTTATCTAGTTGCTGTGCCCACCTCATTTTATTATTTTTTAAAGCAATCTCTACCCATAATGTGGGGCTTGAACTCATGACCTCGAGATCATGAGTCACATGCTCTACTGATTAAGCCAGTCAGGCACCCCTCCACCTCATTTTAAATGAAATATCCCAAATATACAGAAAATTATGATATAATGAATATGTGTGTAATCACCACCAACCTTATTAATCCTCAATATTTTGCCACTTTCTTCAGATCTCTCTCTTCTTTAACGCATAGAATAGATATGGTTAAGCTTATCATGCCACCCACCTAGAACCTACTTCATACCCCCTCCCATGACATATGTAAAGGTCAACACTAATCCACATTTGGTGTGTATTATTCCCTTGCATGGCTTTGTACATTTACTACAAATGAATACATCTAAACATTGTATAGTACTGACTTACTTCTTATATATAAATATATACGTTTCATATTTTACATTTAACTCTACAAATTTTCTTTCAACATGATACGTTCGCAATTTATAGATGTTGGTTTTGAGTCATCTCTATGTTTGTACTCAGAAGTATATAAATAATTCAGAACCTAAAATGTCCTCTTTATAATGTTTATGCATTCTGGAAGGAATACATTCATTGTAAATATCTAAAATCTTTTTCTAAAGTATTGCATATAACTACAACAGCACTTCAAAAGTATGTCTTATTGCAAAACTGCCAAATTAAACTTCATGTTTGCCCATTTTACTAGTAGACAAGCAATTATTTTATAGGAGATTTCCTCAAGAATGAACAAATAAGTTGAGATATGACACTGAATGGCATATTCATTCCTTATTTGTAAGATACCAAGATTCTGGATAACTGCCAATATTCATCAGAATAATTTAGAAAAAAGAGTTTTCTTCAGCAAAAATAAAATTTTTAAGCAAACAGGAAAAAGAGAATTTAAAAAGATGCATGTGCATTTTGCTATTAATATTTAGGAGTGAAATACATTGACAATGTTAATTTTAATTATTGAAATGCTATCTGGTCCTCAAAAGCATATGATAATCTCTCCTCAATTTGTGTGAAACAGTATGTTTAATATTATCTTTTTTTAAACCAGGAGCACACTGCTTAGATTTCCTAAATCAGTTGTAAAATATTTAACAATAAGAGAGAGCCTTGAATGAAAAAATCCATGGATTCACATTTTTGTTCTTAAATTAGTGATGCAATGATAGTAAGGAACCAAACATAAGAAGGACATGGTGGACAGAAGATTGAATATTGAATCAACTGTTTTATATGTTCCATTAATGTGCTGTCTGAAAGCTTACATGTTGTCGATTTTCAACAAATACTATTTGCTAACTAGGTTTAAAAGATTCCATTGACTTGTAAGATATTATTAGCATTGGCAATAACAATAAAAGCTGCATCTTATTGAGCTTTCAATATATTCCAGACACTCTATATAATGTACACAGTATACACATAGTATATTATACATAAAAAGATTACATTATATAATAAATATTTCATAATTTTCTTGATAATCCAGTAAGAAAGCTTTTTGTAGGATTTTTTGTTTGTTTGTATTTTTTGTTTGCTTTGTTGTTGTTGTTGTTGCTGCTGCTGCTGCTGCTACATTTTATGGTATGGGAAACTGAAATTTAGAAAGGTGAAGAAAATTTTCCAAGGTCACCCAACCAATAAGTGGAAGATCCAAACCCAGATCTGTATGTTGCCAAATTTAACAAATACAGGTATAGAACAACCAGTTATTCTGAATTTCCGATAAACAGTGACTTTTTAGTATAAGTATGTCCCATGTAAGATTAAGGATGTAGATATACTAATTACTTATGGTTTATCTGAAATTCATATTTATCTGGAACTTTTGTGTTTTAACTGGCAATTCTACTCTGAAGTTGATCCAGTCTTAACTCTGTTATTGTGACTCTCAAGAACTAGGAAGTTTGCCCTGGATGAAGAAGGAGACAGCCATTATTTTGCTTTTCTAGACAAGTGAAGATCAATTATAACTGTCTAGTTTCCCCTTCAGCATTACACCATAGTTCAATGGTTCTCAAATTATAATAGCTGTAAATATCATCTCAAGTGCTTATTGAAATACGCATTCTCCACCGAGACTTTGGCTAAGCCTAGAAGTGTATATTTTTAACAAACACTCCAGATGTTTCTGATGTAGGCAGTCCTTGGCCTGTTCTTTAAGAAATAGTGAAATAGTTGGCCCACTCAAAAGAGATGTAATGTCATTGGAAAATGTGCTAGGAAAAGTAAAAATCATCTTAGTAGGCCATGTGGGTTTCCCTGTGAAGTCTGACTAAAATTATTAGAAATGCAATCTGGAAAAACATAAGCTGAGAAAAGATCCAATAGACCTCCATGTTGCCATGACACCTAATGGTCAATGATATTTTTTTAAATGGGGCAACTGGGTGGCGCAGTCGGTTAAGCGTCCGACTTCAGCCAGGTCACGATCTCGCGGTCCGTGAGTTCGAGCCCCACGTCAGGCTCTGGGCTGATGGCTCGGAGCCTGGAGCCTGTTTCCGATTCTGTGTCTCCCTCTCTCTCTGCCCCTCCCCAGTTCATGCTCTGTCTCTCTCTGTCCCAAAAATAAATAAAAAAATAAAAAAAAAAAAGTTGAAAAAAATAAATAAATAAAATAAAATAAAATGGGGCAACCAATTAAATCAATGCGCATTTGATAGTCTCTTATTGTCCTTCTGAACACTGGCCATGGGAATTAAGGATGATGTCCTTGAACATGCTATAATATATCATATTTTAATAATTCTTTTTCTTCACTGCTAAGTAACTCCTTTACATGCAAAGCCTGTTCTAGCTATCAATGTTGGTCATTCAGGGCAGAGACAATTCAATCATTCTGACCTTTCAGATTTTGAATTACTTACTGATCTTTAGAACCATCATACAGATGAAGGAAATATGAATCAATTTAAATAAATCAGTATAACTAAATGTTTTTCTGCTAAATGCTATAAAGGAGTTCAAATCCCAAGAAATCTTAGAAAGATATAATTAACTTACTTTGAGATTTCACCTCTCCACATTCTTTCCAATGTTGTCTGTAGACATTTTATTACCCACATTCTTTTTTTCTTCAAACTGAGTTGAATCCTCAGCAGCTTTTTTTTTTTTTTAAGTTTATTTATTTTTGAGACAGAGAGAGACAGAGCATGAACGGGGGAGGGGCAGTGAGAGAGGGAGACACAGAATCGGAAGCAGGCTCCAGGCTCTGAGCCTTCAGCCCAGAGCCCGACGCGGGGCTTGAACTCACGGACCATGAGATCTTGACCTGAGCTGAAGTCGGACGCTTAACCAACTGAGCCACCCAGGCACCCCTTATTTCCCACGTTCTTAACCACTGCCATATACTTCCTCACTTTAAATGTACACGGTATTAAAAAAAATCTTATCTCAGTAATTTGGTAACAATGAGAGCCAGAATTGGGAAAGTGGTATTATAAACATGGAGAGAAGAGAACAAATACTAAAGAAATTTTGATAGCAGAATCAATACAATGTGGTAGTTTATTAAATATGTAGGATGAGTATCTTATCAATTTGTCTCTATTGTCATTATGATCATTTTATTATTAATTCTATCTTTCCAAGTAGTATGACATGCATGTTTTGGCTAGATGTTATTAGATGTGAAGGATTAATATTCTTTTTTCAATTAATTAGATAATGGCTGGTGATGGCTATTCTTTTAAATATTCACTTGTAGCCATAATCCCAGTGCCCCTGATTTATTGTTTTATCCCTCCTAGGAAGAGCTGAATGCCACCAGGAGACAATAGTTGACCAAGACTTCTAAATAAATGTTAATTTTATATGCTATCCAAATTATTTTCTCAAGCTATATATACTGAAAGACAATGTGAAATAGGTTTGAACCTGCAGTAAATCTTTTAGCCATGGATCCAGTAAACTGTCACAGTGAATCTCCAGAGACATTATTAGGTATGAATTATTTCCCAACTATATTAGACTCTGAAACCCTATTTTTCTGAGGATCCTGTCTTGGGTATGATATTCCATTAATGTACATGCACATACATACTCACTTAGAAGCACTTTATGCTGGGGTGCCTGGGTGGCTCAGTCAGTTAAGCAGACTTCATCTCAGGTCATAATCTCACGGTTCGTGAGTTAGAGCCCCGCATTGGGACTCTCTGCTGTCAGCACAGAGCCCACTTTGGACCCTCTGCCTCCCTCTCTCTCTCCTCCCCTGCTTATGCCCCCCACCTCTCAAAATAAATAAATAAACATTTAAAAAAAGAAGTACTTTATGTTAACATGTTCTGAACTAATGGTGGGGAAAGGTTTCTCATTCCTCTTACATAACTTAAAGCAGGAGCATCATGTAGCCATTTTCTTCCTCCATGAAAACACTTTGTTATATCATCAGTTTTTTTCTTAACAGCTGAGTTGCTGGGTAAATGAGATGGTGCTATTCTGTTCTTGCTAGGAATTATGTATTCCCACCAATAGATAGCATATGTAATTCCACCTACCTGATGAATTTTGGGTCCTTTTCCTTTCCCCATGAGTTCTTTAATAAGCTTATCAGTTTCTTCAAAACTGCCTGTTAAGATTTTGAATAGGATTGCACTGATTATTTTAGAGAAGATTGCCAGGTTAACAAAACTGACTCATCCATTTCATAAAAATGGTCTTGTAATTTGTGACATTATCCCTCCATTTGTTTAAGTCATCTTTATTTCATAAAGTTTATTTTTCAGTTTAGAGTTACCATTTGGTTCTTTCTATGGTTTCCTTTTTTTTTTTTTTTTTTTTTTTCAGTTCCGTTTTCCCATTGGTTTTTTCTTTTTTTTTCTTTTTTTTTTTTTTTTTTTTTGCTCAATTTCCAGTTCTCCATTGAGACTTCCATCCATTGAAATTATGCTTCTTTGCTTCTTTGTTTGTTGTTGTTTACTTTATTGAGGGCAGTTATATCACTTGAAAAACCTTGTCCAGTGGTTCTAACATGTAGTTAGTCTTCACTCTAGTTTTTTTTTTTTTCTCTTGAAAATTTCTTGGGAGGGCTGGGAGGCTTTGTTGGTTAAAGGGCCAACTCTTGATATTGGCTCAGGTAGTGAACCCCCCGGTGGTGAGATCAAGCCCCACATCTGTCTTCACACTGAACGTGAGGCCTGCTTGGGATTCTCTGTCCCTCTCTCCCTCTCCTCCCTCTTTCTCTCCCCTACTTGTTCATGCTCTCTCTCTCTCAAAACAAGTAAATGAAATTGTGTTTCTTTTTCTTTTCTTTTTTTTTATACTTTGGATATTCTTGGATATTATAGATTTTAATACATAAAATGTATATAATGTGTCTGGATAGTATACATTTTAAGTTGTGGAGATTCTGGATTCTGTTCTCTCTGATGAGCATTGCTACTGGTTTAGCAAGTAATTTTCTCTACTGGGGTTGAATTTCAAACTCTTCTGGATTTCTTGAGTGGCTTCTCCAGTCTAGTTCAGGCCTTCTGCCTTTAGCTGGGCTGCTTTTAGTCTACTTCATGTATGCATGGTTCAGGGGGCAGGGATTTGGGAAGACAGAATTTGGAGATTCCATTTTTGACTCTTACCCATGTGAGGTTTACCCACTCTCCCCTGGATCAGGTTTTGTGGATACATGCTTCTAATTCAGCTGGCCAGGTCTGGGTCTTTCCACGTGGATCCCCACCCCTCTGTCTGTATCCCCTGGATGGCACTTAGTCCTGGATAAGAGCTATAAAGAGGGGAATTTGCTTAAAGAGAGCTTCCTGTATTCCCTCCTCTGAGTGAACATGGAGTCCCCATCAGGTCCGTCTTCTGTTCACTGCCCAGTACCTTCAGGTAATTATGTTATGTGTTACCTCCAGATTTTATAATTACTTTCTATATATTTTTTTTCTGGTAGAGGCTTAGTCTGTCATTTCAAGAAATAGAACTCCCTACCTAAAAACTGATCTTCCAAACTACAAAGATATTATGGAATCTATGATTTCAACTTGGATTTGTTTGAAATACTGTCTTTACACCACTAGAAACAACACTTTTAATTGCTGGTGAGCCCAACATGACTAAACACTCTCAATTATTCTGTGTTGATCATTTGTGAACATCTAGATTCCAAGAATTCTTTACGTGGTCATTATACCATAGCCTTTCCTTGTCAGTATGGCCATTGACCTACAACCTCAAATAGCAAAGTTGGAAGTAATAAACTCCTGGTTGTTGCTTTCAATAAAAACAAATAGGAGAGAAACTGGGCAGTTTTGACTCTAGTGAGATTTAAGAAATTCCACAGGATCTGTTTTCCCAAGCTAACCTTCATCCCTGTCCTTATTTTAGGTGTACAGCCTGCTGTTACACATTTCTGCTTGGAACTAATTTTAATCACTTTTTATTGGGTGGGTTCATCAAATTACTCATTGCTATTTATTTTCTCAACTTTTACAACTTCCCAATTGTATTTTTTTCTTTATTTATCTCTATCTTCCACGTTTACTTCACTTTTAGTGGACCATTCCCCACACCTGTAGCCTCCCCCTGATAAAGCTTTTTAATTGAGTAGTCTTTGTATTCTTCTTGCATTCTCAAATCTTTATACATTTATGACACAGACCTAATACAAGGTCTAGATTTGTCTCCTGCTTTGACATCATCCATTTTGTCCCTACTAACTTAGAGCTCTTCTTGCAATTGTGTAAATATGTGCTTAGGATTTTGTCCTAATACCCCTACTCAGTGAGACATCAGTAGTAATAAAACAGCAGGGACATGTCACAGGGAATTTTCTACATTCTACAACTTAATGACTAAAGGGAATCTTTATTTAATTAAAATTTTATATCTGTCTTATTTCCGCTCATAAACAACAATGAATTTCTCAGGGCCCTTATTTGCATTTTCCATTTCCTTTACATTAATGATGTTTTGAATTCTTGGCTAGACCTCATCAGAAAAGTCATTTTCCCTTGAGTATGAGTAGCAAATGAAGTATACCTCTTAGACATACTTTACATTTCCCAAAAGCTTCAGAATAAAGCGGGTCACTGCCAAGGCCATCATCAGGGGTGTCCCAAATTCCACAGGTCTAGACATTTAATCAGAGAGGTCAGACAAGACACAAATAAACTGTCAATAATTATGTTTTTTAATGTTTTTAACTGTAGGTTAAAAGAAAGATAATTTGCAGTTCTATACGGATACAAAATAGTTCTGCAGTCATACTCTGTGCGAGACACTGTTTGAGCACTTTACCAACATTAGCCCAACCATGGTGGGTTCTATTATTATCCTCATTCTGTTAAAGTTCAAAAATATGTATAATGTCATACAGGAAGATTTGGCAGAGCTGAGGTTTGATTCTCTGTGCTATCTTAGTATGTGTCATTTATGTCTTAATAGAGAAGAGTACTCTCCAAGAGAGGATCAAATCCAACAGTAACTGAAATAGAGATGCCAAGATAAAATAAGGTGCTCATAAAATCTTGGAATATATAAATATAAATGAGTGGTAATAAAGTGAATGGGAATGCATAATGGAAGTATCAAGTTACACCATATGAAATTGCCATTTTTGTGTATTGAAATGTCTGAATATCAACAATTTCAAATGGTTCAATCAAACATTAACTCAAGATACTTGAAATAGGTATTCAAAGAAAAAAATCTACTATTAGGTTGAAATCTAAAGTATTAGCTGTTTTAGTAAGATCTGGGAATTAGTGAGATGGCAGATGTGAGGAAATATGGGGAAGGAAACTGTGCTCAAGGTTTTATCTTAGTGAGGAGACACACAGCTGGGAACAAGAATGCGTTAGTGTAGCAGGCAGTGGGTTGGGATCTTATTTTTGTAGAAGAGTAGAGAAATATGTGTTTGATTACAAGCATCAGAAAAGGAGAGATGTTTCTGGGGAACTGACCTCCACTGAAGGCATGTAACCAGAGTCTGCAGAAAAGGCAGGTCAGGAAGGGTGGTTGGTGTTCAGGACCCCACCCTTTACAAAGCCCGTTGGGAATGGCAAAAAGGAATTTCTCACACCTGGTCAGAGCTTCGCTCTCTGTGGGTGGTATCATCCACAGCTGTACATAATCTAAATATGCTAGTCTTTTATGAGCTGCCTCTGGTGGAACACAACAATGTAAAAATATTGTGACCTAAAGAAATTGCCCTACTTTGAACTCTAGGCAAACTTGTAAACACTGCTGACATTTCTTGATGTCAATTTGATTGTGTTTTCTAGCATTCTTTCTTAATTGGTTTTGACTGGACTGAGAGATACTGATGACCACAGTATTCTTAATAATTACATCTATAACTTTCCAAATTTTTTTTTAAAAACTAGAGCACACTAGTTTCACACTATTTCAACTGCTTGAGATAAAAATTTAAATATGACTTTAGTGCTTATGAGCATGAATAGTTAGAAGAGAGTTTGAGGTGAAATCTGAAGAACTGGATTTATCTCTAATGTCCATTTCATTTTGCTTATCTATTGAACAGAATGCTCCCTGAGCTATCATGATTTCCATGCTTGTGGTGTATTTGGTGTGCCCTTGAAGAACTGGGATTTCCTTTTTACTTTTTGCACAGAATGAGGATATTTAATGGAAACAGCACATTTAGATCCAACTCTAAGGTTATTGAAGAGGGAAATGGAGAATTCAAACTTAAGGAAAATACTAATTTGAACACATTGTTTGATATGTTTATTTTAGCATGGTATATCAAATCTAGTGGAAAGAGGAGGAAATGTATTAATAAATTCTTATGTTAAAACAAAGTAAAAAAAGAGAGTTACTTGAATTGGAAGTAGTGATATAATTTATGACCTTCTGGGAAAATCAGTTTTCTGTGGGATAAGTGAAATCAGTTGCACCCACCATAGGCTACATGTCCATGAGGATGCTTAAAAAATAAAAAAAATATATAAAGTATAGTAGAAAAAAAATCATACCCACTGATGGGAGTCAAGTGTTCAACAATCAATTTCTACTAAAAATGGAGCAGGTTCAGAGAAGATAAATCATTCCATTAATGACAATGATTAAATATACTTAACCCTTGAACAACATGAGAGTTGAGGCACCAACCCCAAAAATGGTCAAAGATCCAGATATAACTTTTGACCTGCCAAAAACTTAACTACTAATAGCCCATTATTGACTAGAAGCCTTACCAATAACATAAAGAGATGACTAACACATATTTTGTTGTTATATTATGTACTGTATCCTTATAATAAAGTAAGCTAGAGAGAAAAAATGGTAAGAAAATCATAAGAAAGAGAAAACATATTTATAGGACTGTACTGTATTATTGAAAAAAAATCCACAAGTGGACCTATGCAGTTCAAACCCATGTTGTTCAAGGGTCAAACTTTGATATGTTTATGTGATAAATTACATCCTCCTTCCTATACTCTGGCTGTGAAAAATATTAAGAAGACAACAACAGAAAGAAAGAAAGAAAGAAAGAAAGAAAGAAAGAAAGAAAGAAAGAAA
>NC_064809.1:68796120-68798449 GCF_023721935.1 Panthera uncia
AAAGAAAGAAAGAAAGAAAGAAAGAAAGAAAGAAAGAAAGAAAGAAAAAGAAAGAAAGGAAGGAAGGAAGGAAGGAAGAGGAAGAAAGAAAAAAAGAAAAAGAAGGAAAGAGAGAAGATAAAGCCCGTTAAACTGACACAGATGGAATTTTAGGTACTGGAATGTGTAGAAGGAGCTGACTTTAGACAAACTGAAGCCTGAATCTGCTGAGGAATGCTCTGGGTTTTTGAGAAATTGATCTTTGTTTTACCCAATATCTCAATAAACATTCTGGAATGTGCTAGAATTGTTTACATCAGCCACTTGCTTCTCATGAGCAAGGCAGTCTTTAGAACTACCAGATGTCAGGGAGATCAAGAAATAAAGCCTTCTGTAAGAATTACAAAAGGAGCTTCTCTGTCTCGTAGAATCCTCACTGTTTGTTAGTGATATTCATACTCCATATTCTTTGTTATTGAAAACAATTTGCATCTTCTTCTGTTGGCATTTCGCCATCAATAACACTATCACCTCATTTTAACAAAAGTGATAAAGTTTAGCAATTAATAGAATGGATACCTGAATTAACTTCTAAATTAGCAAGTGGGAAAAAATTTTTTAAATAGCAAAGCTAAAGATAGAGCAATATAAAAAGGGCAAAAATAAAATCATATACATTATTTGTGTCAGTGAGGAAGAACGTCCTCTGCCCCAGGGTCCTTCTAGCTATACTTAGAATCAAATTGACATGACATAGACAAATAGGAGAAAATGAAATTTAATAGGTGAACGTACCAGGAATCCACACAGGCATGAGATTCCAAAGACAATGAGGAAACATGAAGTTTATATGGGCTAAGGAGAGGTCAGAGGATACAAAGGAGAGGAAGGCCATTAGCAGGAAGGTGAAAGGAGGTATTTGGAAAAACAAAGCTTATCCTATTATGCAGATAAGTTCCTTAGGTAAAGGGGAGTCTCTGTTAATAGCTCTCTTCCTGGTACAGGTTCTCCTTTCTAATGTAAATTTAGGCAGTTGAGGGGGAGGCGGAGAGCTTTTCCTGCATGCGCTGGGTTTTGATTACTTTTAACTCAAAATAATCTTTATGCCAAAGTCGCACATTCTGGCCTGGCTCATCCTGTTCTCCTTCACCTGAAAAACTAAAAGTAATCAAGATTAATTTCTCTCTTTATAGTTTTTAAATTTTACTGATATGGATGAAAAATCAATTATTTTGCCACAAAGAAGCCTGTATGAAATCAAAACAGTAGAGATTTTACAGATAAATCATAAATTTACTAACCATAAATTAATAAAATATAAAAAGATAATGGGGAAACTTCATTATATAGAACTATCTGGAAATTAAGAATTATCTTTCTAAAGAAACTTTAAATGACAAACTAAAAACTAAAATTTCAAAGCTATAGATAGTAAAAGGAGATATTATACCAAAAATAGGGTATAGCTAAAGTGGGAATACTTTCAAATTTAAAGAAGTTACACAGTATAAAATTAGAAAAAGACCAGCAAAATTAACCAAAAGAAAATAAATAAACAAAGTTAATAACAGAAGTTGGAAAAGGAGAAATCAAAAGCAAAATATTTAGGAAAGTATAGATAGGCCCAAAGTGCATTATTTGAGAAGGCAAATAAGAAAACAATTCCTAGCAAGATTATTAAGGAAAAACAAAGAAAGAAAAATGATACAAGTTTAGAAATGAGGAAAAAATATAATGTAGTTGATAATATAAGAATTATAAAGGAATGCCATCTACAATTTATGATAGGCATTTTCGAGACCCAGAGAAAATGGATTTCTTTGCAAAATATAGAAATTTACCCAAGAAGGAGTAGAATGCTTATATAAACTGATTACAAGAGAAGGGGTTTACAATGTGTGGTACATTCCTCACAGTACATACATCCATACGTGGTCATTGTGTATTTTTTTCCCCTCTTGACTTTAGACTTGGCGATGAGACTTTCTTTAACTGATAATATATGGGTGAAAGGAGAATGTGGCAACCTGAGCCTGGCCCTTCAAAGGCTTCAGGTGTTTCTGCACTCTCTCTTTGCCCCTGACACAACCATAAAAAGGATATGCCCCTCTAGCCATCTCTCTAAGAAGGATGTGAGAGAAACATGATACAATGGTGCCAGCCAAGCCCACCAGAAATCAATGATCCCCAGCATGTGCACAGATGAATAAGGAAGATCAACTGAGATAAGCAGAGATGCCCCAGATGAAGCACAGACCTGTGAGAATAAAACACCATTGTTTCAATTTCTTTTTTTTTTTAATTTTTTTTTTTTTAACGTTTATTTGTTTTTGAGACAGAGAGAGACAGA